>NC_135182.1:35935508-35955508 GCF_041146795.1 Maylandia zebra
TTTTTGCTCATTAAAAGAACGAGCAGGTCAAAAGACGCCATCTGAATATTATTGCTCACATACTGCAAATGAATGCCAATTGAACAGGTTCAAAGATGTTGAATTGCTGTGTGAATAATTTCAGGATATTATTGCTGTGGGAACAAAGAGAAAGCACTAGTCGCTGTGTAAGTCAGAGTTAGGACTGACATCTGAAATTCATGCCATGTCTTTATCGTGCTTGACTCGGTGTAGTGGAGACTTTTTGTATGAAGCTAAAAGGACACACTCCTCAAGGTTGCGCATCAACAGCATAGTTCCACACAGTGCGTGTCTGACCACTGCCACATAATGGAGCTGAAGATAACATGTCCTCTAGCCTCCTCCAGCTTAATCCCCTCATCAATGTTTCACACATCAGGTTGTTAGGAAGGGATCCAGGTCAAAGCCTTGTTAGATCTCAATCTCAGTCAATTTACACAGGATGACGGCTTAGGATGATACAATCAACAACCTCCTGGCACTGTGGCATGGATTGCTAATTAATTAACTTAGCTTAGGCCTGACAAAGGAGAGCTTATGTGCCACCATTGTTTCATCAGTATTTAATAAATGACTCTGGAGAGAGAGCGATGCACGGCCGAGCACAGCGGCACAAACGGGGAGTTGCTGAAATGACCGTGGCAAAGTATTGCCATGTTTATTTTTTTGCAAATGTCATCTTTGAAGTGATCGCATAGACTTTGATCTCATATCTGGCAATATGAAGACAAAAGGCCTCTGCTAGCCTGTGCGGCACCACGCCATAGATTCACATTAGGAGCGTGATTGACGGAGAAGAAGTTCGGAGTTTTTAATCCTCGCTTTCACTGCCACAGAGACCATCGTCTCCTCATTGAAATTCACAGGGCTGTTCCCAGTAAGAGGGGAACATTTATTTCATTTCCATACACTCAGTCCCATTCATTTACACTGTCTCTGGTGTACCTACCCAGAACATGTACCTTTTCTTAGTTTAACAATCATGCCGTGCGCTTGGAGACGTTCCCAGCTGTTGGGAGCGTGAACCAGGAAATCAGCTTACACTGGTAATTAGTTTGCCCATTTTGTTACTGACAGTTGAACTGCTTTCATCAAAATGCCGCAGACTTCCGTCGCCATGACACACCGGTATTAGTGCCTGGTGATTGTCAGCTCCTCCCAGCAAACAAGTCCTTGTATCAATATCATGCTAACTATCTATGCCACCCATTTAGCGGGTATGAAATTCCATCTTCTGTGCACGTTTTCCCTCCCAGGAAAACAGCCTCTCTGATAACAAAGATGTCAAACCTCCTGACAATCTGTGTAACAGTGCTTTGTCTGCAAGCCAAGGCCAATATTGTCAGTAATAAGGGGAAAAAAGGCCTTTGAACAATGTCAGCTTGTTTCTGCAGGTATCCAGTGTTTTTTCCTTTGAAAGACTCATTAAATTTATGCAAATGACATTGTCACCCCTTGAAATATGCAAATGTACTCCTTGCAGTGTGTTATGAGACGAGTGCGCTGCAAAGAGTGGAATGCTCTTTCATTGCGATATAAGAGGAGGCGGCAGTTTGGGTGGTAACAAGGTCTGCAAATATTTTGGCCTGCTCTTTTTATTATTTTCTAAATTGAAATGAGTGTCTGTCCACCCATCCATCTATCGCATATACTGTATATATACATATATATATATATATATATATATATATATATATATATATATATATATATATAAAACACCCAGCACGCCCCTGCGGGCGGTTTATCCTTCAAGCTCGGGTCCTCTACCAGAGGCCTGGGAGCTTGAGGGTCCTGCGCAGTATCTTAGCTGTTCCCAGGACTGCGCTCTTCTGGACAGAGATCTCCGATGTTGTTCCCGGGATCTGCTGGAGCCACTCGCCTAGCTTGGGAGTCACCGCACCTAGTGCTCCGATTACCACGGGGACCACCGTTACCTTCACCCTCCACATCCTCTCGAGCTCTTCTCTGAGCCCTTGGTATTTCTCCAGCTTCTCGTGTTCCTTCTTCCTGATATTGCTGTCATTGGGAACCGCTACATCGATCACTACGGCCGTCTTCTTCTGTTTGTCTACCACCACTATGTCCGGTTGGTTAGCCACCACCATTTTGTCCGTCTGTATCTGGAAGTCCCACAGGATCTTAGCTCGGTCATTCTCCACCACCCTTGGGGGCATCTCCCATTTTGACCTCGGGACTTCCAGGTTATACTCGGCACAGATGTTCCTGTACACTATGCCGGCCACTTGGTTATGGCGTTCCATGTATGCCTTGCCTGCTAGCATCTTGCACCCTGCTGTTATGTGCTGGATTGTCTCTGGGGCATCTTTACACAGCCTGCACCTGGGGTCTTGCCTGGTGTGATAGACCCCAGCCTCTATGGATCTTGTGCTCAGAGCTTGTTCTTGTGCTGCCATGATTAGTGCCTCTGTGCTGTCTTTCAGTCCAGCTTTGTCCAGCCACTGGTAGGATTTCTGGATATCAGCCACCTCCTCTATCTGCCGGTGGTACATACCGTGCAGGGGCCTGTCCTTCCATGATGGTTCCTCGTCTCCCTCCTCTTTCTTGGGTTTCTGCTGCCTGAGGTATTCACTGAGCACTCGGTCAGTTGGGGCCATCTTCCCAATGTATTCTTGGATGTTCGTTGTCTCATCCTGGACTGTGGTGCTGACACTCACCAGTCCCCGGCCCCCTTCCTTCCGCTTAGCGTACAGCCTCAGGGTGCTGGACTTGGAGTGAAACCCTCCATGCATGGTAAGGAGCTTTCTTGTCTTTATGTCAGTGGCTTCTATCTCCTCCTTTGGCCAGCCTATTACCCCAGCAGGGTACCTGATCACGGGCAGGGCGTACGTGTTGATGGCCCGGATCTTGTTCTTACCATTCAGCTGACTCCTCAGGATTTGCCTGACCCTCTGCAGGTACTTGGTGGTTGCAGCTTTTCTAGCGGCCTCTTCATGGTTCCCATTCACCTGTGGGATCCCCAGGTACTTGTAACTGTCCTCTATGTCTGTAATGTTGCCTTCTGGTAGTTCAATCCCCTCAGTTCTGACTACCTTCCCTCTCTTTGTTACCATCCGACTACACTTCTCCAGTCCGAACGACATTCCAATGTCATTGCTGTATAGCCTGGTAGTGTGGATCAGTGAATCGATGTCTCGTTCACTCTTGGCATACAGCTTGATGTCATCCATGTACAGGAGGTGGCTGACAACTGCTCCGTTCCGTAGTCGGTATCCGTAGCCAGTCTTGTTAATGATCTCACTGAGGGGGTTCAGGCCTATGCAGAACAGCAGTGGGGACAGAGCATCTCCTTGGTAGATCCCGCACCATATATATATAAAAAAAAACAAAAAAAAACACCCAGCACGCCCCTGCGGGCGGTTTATCCTTCAAGCTCGGGTCCTCTACCAGAGGCCTGGGAGCTTGAGGGTCCTGCGCAGTATCTTAGCTGTTCCCAGGACTGCGCTCTTCTGGACAGAGATCTCCGATGTTTTTCCCGGGATCTGCTGGAGCCACTCGCCTAGCTTGGGAGTCACCGCACCTAGTGCTCCGATTACCACGGGGACCACCGTTACCTTCACCCTCCACATCCTCTCGAGCTCTTCTCTGAGCCCTTGGTATTTCTCCAGCTTCTCGTGTTCCTTCTTCCTGATATTGCTGTCATTCAGAACCGCTACATCGATCACTACGGCCGTCTTCTTCTGTTTGTCTACCACCACTATGTCCGGTTGGTTAGCCACCACCATTTTGTCCGTCTGTATCTGGAAGTCCCACAGGATCTTAGCTCGGTCATTCTCCACCACCCTTGGGGGCATCTCCCATTTTGACCTCGGGACTTCTAGGTTATACTCGGCACAGATGTTCCTGTACACTATGCCGGCCACTTGGTTATGGCGTTCCATGTATGCCTTGCCTGCTAGCATCTTGCACCCTGCTGTTATGTGCTGGATTGTCTCTGGGGCATCTTTACACAGCCTGCACCTGGGGTCTTGCCTGGTGTGATAGACCCCAGCCTCTATGGATCTTGTACTCAGAGCTTGTTCTTGTGCTGCCATGATTAGTGCCTCTGTGCTGTCTTTCAGTCCAGCTTTGTCCAGCCACTGGTAGGATTTCTGGATATCAGCCACCTCCTCTATCTGCCGGTGGTACATACCGTGCAGGGGCCTGTCCTTCCATGATGGTTCCTCGTCTCCCTCCTCTTTCTTGGGTTTCTGCTGCCTGAGGTATTCACTGAGCACTCGGTCAGTTGGGGCCATCTTCCCAATGTATTCTTGGATGTTCGTTGTCTCATCCTGGACTGTGGTGCTGACACTCACCAGTCCCCGGCCCCCTTCCTTCCGCTTAGCGTACAGCCTCAGGGTGCTGGACTTGGGGTGAAACCCTCCATGCATGGTCAGGAGCTTTCTTGTCTTTATGTCAGTGGCTTCTATCTCCTCCTTTGGCCAGCCTATTACCCCAGCAGGGTACCTGATCACGGGCAGGGCGTATGTGTTGATGGCCCGGATCTTGTTCTTACCATTCAGCTGACTCCTCAGGACTTGCCTGACCCTCTGCAGGTACTTGGTGGTTGCAGCCTTTCTAGCGGCCTCTTCATGGTTCCCATTTGCCTTCATGGTTCCCATTTGCTTCATGGTTCCCATTTGGTTATATATATATATATATATATATATATATATATATATATATATATATATATATATATATATATATATAAATATATATCCCCTCAGTGGTCCCCGTGGTAATCGGAGCACTAGGTGCGGTGACTAGGCGAGTGGCTCCAGCAGATCCCGGGAACAACAGCGGAGATCTCTGTCCAGAAGAGCGCAGTCCTGGGAACAGCTAAGATACTGCGCAGGACCCTCAAGCTCCCAGGCCTCTGGTAGAGGACCCGAGCTTGAAGGATAAACCGCCCGCAGGGGCGTGCTGGGTGTTTTTTATATACAGTGCTTTCGGTTCAGTACACATATGTATGGAACAATACAAATTTTTTAATTTATTTTATCAACTTTCCTTCTGACGATGCTGTCTGCGTTGAGCGCTCAGTGGATCTGCGCTCGACAGTGCAGCCTAGGCGGAGTAGTCAAACGCAGATTCACTGAGCGCAGGGCAAGCTAGCAAGACAGAAGCTAAGCTCGTTGCAACATGGCGAATTGAACCTCCCCCACCCTCATTCAGATCTGGCCTTTGGAACTATTTTGGTTTTCATGTGACGTATGACCCTGAAGGTAAGCGCGTCATGGACTAAAGTAAAACAGTATGTTGGATGTGCCATGCAATGCTCAATTACATGGGTGGGAACTAGTGTGTTAGCGCAGTTAGCTCGTTAACGTGTTCCAGCCCCAAGCACGGGGCGATCCGCGGTAGCTCGTTAACGGAGATTTGCCGTGTTGTGGCGTTAACGTCATTTCAGATTAACGCTGACAGCACTAGTGGGAACACAACGAATATGACTGCACATTTACTCCGACAGCATCCTAGTGCAAAGACAAGTGGAAGCAGACAAAAACAACAAGCAGCATGCTACAAACTTTACCCGAGTCATTTAGACAGCCGTTAGCACAGGATTCTCCTTATGGGGACCTGATATGTTTAATATGCTGCTGAGAATATAGCCCAGAAGAAGCGGATAGTAGAGCTTTTATTTTGAAAGAGCCATTTCTCTGTAATAAACTCTCTTTTCCAAAGATGAGTGATTCCTCCATCAGATAGATTATTTTTTTTATTACTTTGTTGTTTCCGCAACATTAAATATAAAAACTGTACTTTTGAGTTAAAATATATATTTATAATTTTAATAAATGACAAATGAAAAAGGCATGAACATTTTTTTTTGTATCGAAAAAATATCGAACCGTGACACCAAAGTACCGAACCGTGAATTTTGTGTATCGTTGCACCCCTATTATATATATATGTATATATTATCTATCCATCCGTCTATTTATCTGTGTATCCATCCATCCTTCTTGGCTCTAAATCTTATGCCGTAGGAAGCCTGGTTATTTCCACTCTCATGGCGCCACATTGTGGGAAAATGCATTTGTGGGTTGAGGAGCAGAGTTGAGTTCATGAGAATCTCCAGATCTTCTCTGTGAATGCAAAACAACTTATTCACTTATTGAATTTGTTTTTGTTGTTTGGATCATTTGTTGGATGGGATGCTTGACGTCTGGAGAGAAGAGTATTTTTGAGAATTTACCAGTTTATCCATTTAACCAACAGAGGCCTCAATGACATGTGGAAGAACCACACACAGCCACAACAGCCTGGCCCCTCCTCATGCTGGTCACTGCTGTGGGATGGCATCCCATTGTTCAACCAGCACATACTGGAGCCATTTCTCCATGATGTTTGTTCACCATCTTTGTTATATAGCTTACCATTGCTTCATAAAAACATTTTCTCTAATAGGCAGGATTCAGATGAGGGCTGATAGCTATTAATCAGAAGCAGCCTAAAACTTTCTTACCCGCCACCCCAGCTGTTTTAGTCTAATTGGCCTTGGCTGTTTGTCCTTTCTTTCTCACTTCTGCCTAAAGAGCAGTTTTATATTTTTGCCACATCTGTGCCTTCCATGATCCTATCCTCGCCTCCAGTGTTGGCCACACATAATGTATTTACAACTAGACTGTTGATGCCTCCAGTGAAGCTCCACCGTGGCACGTGCTGAACAGCCCGTGAGACCATCTGCATCTTGCCATTCAGCTACACTTTGTCTCTCTGGTCCAGATCTGCCGGGTCTACTGGAGCACCAGCACCTCCAGGCCTTGGTTCTGGCTGAAGTGGATATTAACCAGCTTCTCCCAGTTGAGCTCTTTAAAATAGGATTAGGCGCGCTTACTGGCTTCTTAGGAAACACAGCTCCATTGGCTTACACTTATCTGTTATGAACAGTCATGAACTGATGGTGGAGGAATGAAGAACAAAATTAGCCTTTAGAAAAACAGTTCAAATAGCGCATGGTCTGCTGTAGCTCATCTGGTTTACAGTGTAACCTTGGTTCAAGTGATTCTTTCGACAATGGAGGTTTCAATTCATCACAAAGGCCAGCGTTGCTTACTTTCTGCAAAAAAGGACAGTCGGGTATTTAGACCCTCACTCATTAACTCTCTAACTGACCAGCTGGGTCACATGAACTGATAAAAGCAAAACATTCTGTTATTTCATCTGCGTTCAGCTGAAAATAATGTTCTTCACAAAGACGATGATAAAAATACACAAAATGTAATTTTAAAAGGATCTGAAGGTGTGAATGGATTCTCCCACAGTCAATGAAGGAAGTATTAAGGTGTTATCAACAATATCCTCAAATTATACTTCAGTATCGGGGTGTTTGAAGGTTGAATGGGGGTGGGGGACAAAAAAATTCTGTCAGAATGGATCCAATATTCAGCAAGTAGTTGATTTGTATCCAGCATTTAGAGAGGAGCTTAATTACATTTAGTTCTACTGAGAAGTGAAGATCAATATCTTGAACTATCTCTTATCTAAAATAAGAGCTGGACCCTGTTGACTAATGTGCATTTATGTTTTAGATATTTTATTAGATAATCAGCAATCATTAACCTTACAAAGGATATCAGCACCTTTTCAAATTATCTCTAGTAACTGTTGCCACATTTGTAGTTACTTTTATCACAGTTGGTGAACAGCAGGACTTTCTCAAAGCTCTATAAACAGGACAGCTATACTTACATGACCTTCAGTTCTATATAATCCAAACAGCTGAGTGCAGCGCGGTCAGTCTGGGTTCATTTCCTCAGCCTCATTTCCTGCTCTGCTCTAAAGTTACAGCAAACATGTGTAGTGAAAATTCTTGGTAGTCGTGTCTCCTTAAATGATGTTATTATGGCGACCGTCTGGTCCACAGTGTAGTTTCAGCATCACAGATGCTTCTGAATGAACATAGAAGTGTTACAGTAACATTAGAACATTTTTTCTTTCTAATTACAGGAATGAACCACAGACAGCATGGTCCTACACTGGTTTCTATACTGGTAATCCAAATCACAACCACGACAACATCGATTTTTAGATGTGATATGAAGATTGCAAAGGATGTGACTTTTGTGACATCTACTTGTTTAGTTTATGTGCTACTGAAACTGGAACACAATCTGAACACAACAGCACACAAGAGACAATATTATTGCATAATATATAGTATAATATAATATATATAATATTTTTTTCTCTCTGTGCTCACATATTACATTTTATTTAGATAGTTTTTAGATAGATAGAGGATGAACACCTAAAACTCAACTACTTAACCAACATTCACAGGTGTAAAAACAAAAACCTTAGCTGGTGTTATTTAATCGTCATGTTTAGATTGAACATAAAGAGGAAGATTTCTGAAAAAAATGAGTGAATTTTGGTTCAAACAAAAACAATTTGTTTGCCATTTAATAAACAAAATATTTGCAGTTTGTTTATTTCCTGATAGAATGTTTTGTGTCAAACGATGTTGTAAATGTGGAAAAATGAAAATATGGTTGGAAAACAGCATTTCTTCTGTATTCAGTTCAGGTCAAGGACACTCTTGTATTTGTCTGACAGCTAGAAAACGTCTCGCAGCTTTACCGCCTGCTCATCACCACGCAGGCAGTTATTTCCAGTTCTAACAATGTGACAGCATGATGAGATTTCTGATCTGTATGTGTATATGGAGGATGTGTTTGTTATAGCGACAACACATCCTTCAATAACACGGACAAACATGTTTTTACCGCTTCATTACTGGACGAGCCTGTGGTGCGCACACCTCGAGCCCCACTTCGTTCTCACTGACCTTGGTTTTATGCACCTGATCAGATTATCTCATGTGAAGGAAATCAGAGTCTGCAGTATGCTCTAAGGTGCGATCTCTGACCCAACAGATGTTAATGTCATCCTTTGTGCTCGTTCCTTTGAAATTGATGAATACATCGGTGACATTCGAAGGTCAGGGCGAGCAGCCTCCTATATAAAATTCCTGGATTCGTCACGATGGGTAAATCCTTGAATAGTAATGTTGAGCTTGGTGAGAGTGTCAGGTATTCACACGCAGCCTAAAGTGGGATTCAGTTATGGATGAAGGAAAGCAAATCAGCTCCGGTTTAAAGACAGCATTTTATTTTTGTGATTTTATTTATCAGATATCTTTTCTTTTTTTGCTATTTCTTGGATTTATTATCCTCTTGATCTAAATGTTTACTAAGATGTCTAAAGTTTGTAGTTTCCATGCTGTAGCTCAGTGTTTTTCATTTATTTATAGTAGCACTGCGTGTTAAATGCTTTATGCACATGAGGCTCATAAAAATGTGTTTGCAGGTATTTTGCTGTGAGGAAAAACTACAAATATAAAAGGTTTGAAGATACTAAACTCAGAAGATTTTGTCTTTAGGAGAATAACAGTTTCTGCACTTTTCATATTAGTCCATGAATGTGCATCAAAGGGGTTCGCCACTCAGCAGGCTGACAGTGCACACCAAGCATGCAAGAAACAAGTAAAAGTAAACGTAGACAAATCTCAACACCAGGCGGTGGTTGGTTTGCAGCTCAAACTGCTTACTGTCATAAGTTGCTGTAGACGGGAAAAGCCAGCGCAGGTGATCATCATGTGAAATGCAAGACGCTGGGTTCAGCCCTCTGAGCTTGGTGCATGCAGCCGGGCATTCAGAAATCCTGCTTTGCATATGATGACATTTATGATGGAGCCTGAATAGGAAATAAGGAAAGTCATTGAGCAGCTTCTCCTGAGAATTTTGTGTTAAGCCCCAAATGAGAAGCAACGACATTATTCTTGCCAACATTTTTATGGTGAATGCAGAGCTTTGTGTGAAATTGTGGGCTGGATCAATACTGCTTCTCCGAGGGTTTCTTCCATTCAAGATAACCTTATCCCAGCAGAGAGGGCGGCCCTGTCCACAGCACTCGAGGAGAATGACAAGGAGCTACAGTAAGACAGCGAGGCTTTTTCCATCGAGGCTTCAATCCTTTTGTCATTATTGTTACCAGATATGAAAGTAACTGATGTGGAAACAGGAGGCTTTTGTCAACCTATGCTATGCCTCATTTGTCTTCTCTTACCCAAGGTCATTATATGTGACTCTCAAATATTAATTGTTATAGTGGCACTTTGTGTCAAAACATGCTGTAGTTTCAGCACAGAGACGGCTGAAGCCACAAAGGAAGTGAGCGTCAGCGTTGGATTACACTTCCTTTTGCTGGTTGTCTTGAACAAAGAGAATCACTGTTGCAGCACAGTGTGCGACAAACTGCTGATTCCTCACCAGCGTCTCCCTGGCATCATGCTATAGACATGTTTCAGTAAGCACAGTTTTACTCATGTTAAATTTATGCCATGTAGTTCTTTTAAAAAACATATATACTCTTACAAAATTACTCTCAAGTCTCAGTTATGACTCAGTTTTTTGCAGTGGTATGGGCTCAAACTGTGGTCATAAATATTCTGTGCTTGTAAATCAGGATTTGTAAGCGTAAAAAAGATTTGTGTGTGAAACTCTGCCCTCAAGTTTCAAGTTACAAGTACAAATTTTGACCCTATTTTTCTTCCTTTCATCTGATTGGCCGATCTCACGTCAATCACAAATTAGCAGCACATCCTGGTCCGATGTGAAAGGACCTTTATGCTGCGCACTGTGACTCACAGCAATGGTCCCAGGTCAGCCCTGACTTTGAGTTACACTAATCCTAAAGTAATAATGGCATTTCTAACCACTGATATAGCACAACTTTATCCTTTCAACAGCTGCTGCAAGTTTGGGGACCTAGCTGCTATCGGATATTTATATAGAGATCCTCCCGCTTCAAACTGTATCACCCTTCAAGGACCTGCAGTTCAAAAACAGCGCCCCTCAAACAGCCAAACCCATCTGTTCTCTGATTGGATAGTTACATTTGTGATTGACATGACATTGACCAATCAGCTGAAAGGAAGAAAAACAGGGTCAAAATTCGTACTTGTAACTTGCAGAGTTTCACACGTATTTTCACACACAAATTCTTTTTACACATACAAAACTGATTTACAAGTACAAAATATTTATGACCACAATTTGAGCCCATAGTGCAAACAAACATCCTGATAGTCCAGGTGAAAGTGATGCATGAAACATCTGCTTAAACTTTGGGAAACTTCGTGACATTTAAATTCCTGATTTATGAAAAGGACTCGAGAGCATTAATATTGAAACTGACTGCATCCTTGTACCATAATATCGTTGGAAATGACATTTTCAAGAGGGAAATGTCTACAATTTGTATTACATGTCATTTCAAAACAGAAGGCTGTAACAGCAGTCCAGTTCCTTGCTCATACAGCACTCAGTCATCCACTCACACACTAATGTTTTCTGTGCCTCAGTGCTTTCTAACATTCACTCACTGATGGATGCCCGAGGATGCTTTGGCATGCAGACGGGAGCAGCCAGGGATCAAACCACCTCCCTTCCAATTAGTAGATGACCTGCTCTCCTCTGTGTGTTAGCACACATGCTAGCTCGCAATGAATGCACTTCTTGCAACTATCACTGCTTGTCCAGACTTTTTTTTTTCATCCTACTGCAGAAGAAGAGACCCACAGAAGCTTCTGGCGTCTGACTACCCACTCAGCGTCACAGCTCGTAGCACACTAAGTGGCGGTCAGTTAGCCACAGTGTGTCTTCTAAACCTCTGCCTCACCCACTGACCAGATGAAAGCACATACGTCCTAAGTGGCTGTGCTGTCCTTGGTTTCATTTTCATTAGAGTCAGTCAGGAGAATTCAAAACTATAGTCTGAAAGGTAAATTGAGATACTTTCATCACGTCTGTTGGGGCTACTGTAATCACATTACACTTTAAAACAGTGTGCAACAACCTCTGTTCCTAATTTCACCTCACAAGTATTATTCAAATGACTGCCCACATGGAAAAGATCTATATGAATCTTATAAAGTTTGTATCTGTCCTGTGTGAAACTTGTATGAAAAAGCATACAAGAGTGAAAACAGATATAAGACCCCTTGAAAAATTATATAAATGAAACTTGTATGTTTTGGATACTAAAACAATACATGAAGTAATGAGAAAGTGGCCACTTTCATGAGTAAATCATATAAGGCTTCTATGATTCACTGTATGAAGTAGGCCACATGTTATTTAAGTCTTTTATACGTTTTTACTATTTCTTTTCCATATGGGTGCAGGTGACTTCATTATAAAGGTGCAGATGCAGCCACAGTCCGTCACAAACAAACTGTTACTAAAAGAGCTTTGGTAACATTTTATAACACGACCCGTGAATAAGACGTGGGCAGCCTGTGCTTACGTTCTGTAAAGTGTTTCCCTTATTGTGTCCAATCATAGTAACCTCAAGGTGCTTCACACTGTCAGGTAAAGACCCGGCGATCAGATGCACCTCTAAGAACAAGCTCTGGGTGACAGCAGGAAGGAAAAATCTCTCTTTTAACAGGAAGAAACCAAGAACAGAACCAGGTTCAGCGAGGGGCGGTCACTGGGGTGTGAAGGGAGAGAGGAGAGGAAAGGGCATTATTTCTTTTTCTCATCTCCTGAGAAATAGAAATAATAAAAGCTGCTAAATGGCGCAGTCGTTCAGTACTTCATACTGAAGAGTTCTGATTGGCTAGAACCTTCCTGTGTGGGGTTTGCATGTTTTCTCTCTGCCTGTGTTCATTTTCCTCCCAAAGCCATGCATGTTACGTTCATGTGTGATTCCCAGTTGGCCAAAGGTGGAGATGTGGTCCTGGTGCCCTGTGGAGGATGTTGTGATCACTGGTATATAAACCAGTGCAGTGAGGATGATGATGCCACAGAATGGAATCAAACTGCAAAGGTAAAGACGAGCTTTAATTTTTTTAAAGAGGAACGAACATCATTAACGAGTGCTGCCTAACCAAATACAGCGTGGTTAAAAGTCAGCCTGGTCGAGCTGCCCTGCTGTAAATATAAAGTGTTCAGTAGGTGCAGATTTCTAATCGTCTGAACAAACATGTGATTTCCAGTCGCTGCCGACAGCATGATGTGAGCGGCTGCCATCATAAAAAGCTTTGGATGCCGATGATTGATGGTGATGGTGTCTTTACACATAGGTTATTTTGACTGCAATCATCTGCAGATGGCACTGTGCAAATTATTGATCATTATGTTTCCAGCACTGCACATATTTTCTTGGCAGACTGTACTTTATATGACATCCCTTCCCTAACCACTGGCATATCCACGCTATTACTGAAATGTGGAGAGACATGCTCAGGCTTTCCGAGTCTCCTATCCCTCTAATTGGCGAGACACGGCTTCAGCTGTGTCTGGCAACAGAAGACGGAGAGAGCAGAGGATTTGTGAGTCGGCAGCACTGAAGTGAAAACAAGAGAAATTTAAGAATAACTCTGCAGTATGAGGTAGATAAGGCACACACTGATCACCCTCCATTTGCTTTAACTGCTTCGCATTTCCCCGTATTAGAAAATCTCGACATTTTGTAAGATATGGCGTTTGGTTAAAACGCTCTCTTCAATGGAACGGAGTTTGTAAGGATCATTGGCGCCCAGACTTCAAACCCACTGCGTGCGTCACAAGCTCAGCAAGACTACACGTTGGCTAATAAAAGCCTACAAGCTAAAATAAATATCTGCTCCACACTAATAGTTTAACACCACATCCATCTAAACACGTGTTTCTTTTACGGGTGGTGCAGGAAGCCCATGCAGTGACGCGTGCGCTGTCGGGTTTCTTGCTGATGGCGACAGTTGTAAGCCAGGCGGAGCTTTGGGTTCAAAGGTCGCCATTCACCCCCCAGTGGATTTGTCTTGCATGGATGTGACTGTATGACGTCTCATTGTCAGTGATTTGTGCTGCGTTTGCGTTTGCACACAGCAGGACCTGCCAGCATACGAGAACACAAAAAGCACCACATGACCAACTATTGTCCCTCATTTAAAGGTAATACACGGCTTGATGCCAGGGTGAATTTGTTATGTTTCAATTGGTGCATGAAGCAGGCTTTATAATGTTTGATTTTAATATAGTGAAGTGAACTTTATAGTCCCGCTCCATGCCAGTAAAGCTTTTAAAATCTAAAGCATGAGAGCAAATTTGACGATCCAAAGCAAATGAAGACTGTCAGACATCCAGTCCCTCGGGTTTGGCACTGAACTGTCTGCGCGCTCCCCGATGTTAAACAAAAGCTGAACTCTTAAGGCCCTTTTAAATTGCTTTCCTTGTAAATTCATCATCAGCTGATTTAATCTAAATCTGGGCTTTTGATCTGGTGCTACCTGAGTTCGTGCCCTTGCGAGTCATATTTAGAGGTGCGGCGATTGCAGCATTTTGAGGATGAGTAAAAAATCAGGCAGCTTAGACATGCTTTACCTGCAGCTTCACCTAAACCCTGCAGAAGGAACCAGCCCGTTATTAGCCTGCAGCTTTTAACTGCCTCGATTTTCCCCAAAGTTCATGTGCTCACCTGTAATTTTAATGACGTTAATCTCGTTACTTTTAATCAAACTGTGGTCATCTCTGTGTAAACGGAACTTTGTGGTTCAAAACTAATAACTGTGACTTATTAATCTTGTCAGGCTGTGTATTAAAATCCAGACGGCAGAGACTCTGCTGACCTTGGTGTCGACCTTCCAGCGAATCATGATTTTAAAATGTGCTCAGTCAGTCGTACTCAGCACCAGTCTGTACAGGGAGTGCAGAATTATTAGGCAAGTTGTATTTTTGAGGAATAATTTTATTATTGAACAACAACCATGTTCTCAATGAACCCAAAAGACTCATTAATATCAAAGCTGAATGTTTTTGGAAGTAGTTTTTAGTTTGTTTTTAGTTTTAGCTATTTTAGGGGGATATCTGTGTGTGCAGGTGACTATTACTGTGCATAATTATTAGGCAACTTAACAAAAAACAAATATATACCCATTTCAATTATTTATTTTTACCAGTGAAACCAATATAACATCTCCACATTCACAAATATACATTTCTGACATTCAAAAACAAAACAAAAACAAATCAGCGACCAATATAGCCACCTTTCTTTGCAAGGACACTCAAAAGCCTGCCATCCATGGATTCTGTCAGTGTTTTGATCTGTTCACCATCAACATTGCGTGCAGCAGCAACCACAGCCTCCCAGACACTGTTCAGAGAGGTGTACTGTTTTCCCTCCTTGTAAATCTCACATTTGATGATGGACCACAGGTTCTCAATGGGGTTCAGATCAGGTGAACAAGGAGGCCATGTCATTAGTTTTTCTTCTTTTATACCCTTTCTTGCCAGCCACGCTGTGGAGTACTTGGACGCGTGTGATGGAGCATTGTCCTGCATGAAAATCATGTTTTGCTTGAAGGATGCAGACTTCTTCCTGTACCACTGCTTGAAGAAGGTGTCTTCCAGAAACTGGCAGTAGGACTGGGAGTTGAGCTTGACTCCATCCTCAACCCGAAAAGGCCCCACAAGCTCATCTTTGATGATACCAGCCCAAACCAGTACTCCACCTCCACCTTGCTGGCGTCTGAGTGGGACTGGAGCTCTCTGCCCTTTACCAATCCAGCCACGGGCCCATCCATCTGGCCCATCAAGACTCACTCTCATTTCATCAGTCCATAAAACCTTAGAAAAACCAGTCTTGAGATGTTTCTTGGCCCAGTCTTGACGTTTCAGCTTGTGTGTCTTGTTCAGTGGTGGTCATCTTTCAGCCTTTCTTACCTTGGCCATGTCTCTGAGTATTGCACACCTTGTGCTTTTGGGCACTCCAGTGATGTTGCAGCTCTGAAATATGGCCAAACTGGTGGCAAGTGGCATCTTGGCAGCTGCACGCTTGACTTTTCTCAGTTCATGGGCAGTTATTTTGCACCTTGGTTTTTCCACACGCTTCTTGCGACCCTGTTGACTATTTTGAATGAAACGCTTGATTGTTCGATGATCACGCTTCAGAAGCTTTGCAATTTTGAGACTGCTGCATCCCTCTGCAAGATATCTCACTATTTTTGACTTTTCTGAGCCTGTCAAGTCCTTCTTTTGACCCATTTTGCCAAAGGAAAGGATGTTGCCTAATAATTATGCACACCTGATATAGGGTGTTGATGTCATTAGACCACACCCCTTCTCATTACAGAGATGCACATCACCTAATATGCTTAATTGGTAGTAGGCTTTCGAGCCTATACAGCTTGGAGTAAGACAACATGCATGAAGAGGATGATGTGGACAAAATACTCATTTGCCTAATAATTCTGCACTCCCTGTAGTGTTGGCACTGTTAACAGCCCCAACACAAAGTATTACATATAATAACGTTTGTTTTAAAGTAATGCATCACTGTTAAAAACAAATGAAAACTCCAAATATTGGAGACTCTTTATGTGAACTTTGAATGAAAAGAGTTCTGGAAACTTGAATTTTCTTGTTCAGATAATTGCAACATTCCCGTGAGGTTGGCAATGAAATCCGAACTTTGCTGGGATGTACTTCAACCTGTAAAAGCAGGAACTCCTGCTGAGTAAGCAAAACATTTCCAGCACCGGTAAAATAAAGCGTAGCTTTCAGCTCCTGCTGTATCTCCCGCAGCAGCCTGAGCTGCATCTTTGGTTTGGCACACATTTGTACTCCAGATGCTGCCCTTCCATTTATGCAGGTGTTGTACACGAGCTCGGCTTTTTCTCTTTTTAAACTGATTACCTTACGTATTTGCTGTTAACACCACAACATGTCTGCGGAGACAGGCCGTGTGGTGGTGTGTGTGATGGACCCAGGTGCGCACACAAGTGAGTAGACGGGAGTGAACTTAACAGAAAGCGAGCCTTTATTATGGCTGAAGACAAAGTGTACAAACACTAGACTAGACTATAACTAAAGTGGGAAAACTAGTACTGTGACAAACTAAGAAGACTCAGAGACTATGGTGATAACTGCAAAGACTGACCGTGAAACCATGGAGGCGGGGACACAGACGACGTGACACAGACTGCATGAAACACAGAGACTAAATACACATGAGGGATGATCAGGGGAAGTGGCCACACATGGGAGCACAGCTGACACACATGAACCTAAAGACAGGACAGGAGAGGTGAAACTAAATACACTGACATTGAATACAGACTTTCAAAGTAAAACAGGAAACATGGAGATCAGACATAACCACGCAGACATGACTCATGACAGGTAGACGCACGAACCAGGGAGACGGAGTACAGGGGAAGATGACAGAAACGCCAACATGGCAACATAAGACACACAGACATAAACACATGAAGGGCAAGGGAGACCTAACACAAGGGTGATATAATTACAGATGAGCTGGAATAACTTAATGAACCTAAACAAACAATAAACATCAAAATAGACTAAAACTCAAAACACTGGGTCGCACGACCCAGGACCATGACACCATGGCCTGAGAGTCACATAATTAGCAGCTAACAATATAACACAAGTGTGCAAAACCAGCCTGTAGAGCGTTTGACAAGTAAAGAAAATGTTGTGAGTCCACTGCTCAGTCTCAGGTTCGAGCTTTGAGTGCCGGCAAACGCTCGGCGTTAATTCGATTCTGGGTCCAGCAGCAGGAGAGTTGTTTCTGCCCAGGAACCATCATGCTCTCGTCCTTTTGTGCAATAAAAATAGAAATAATGTCTCCACTCCTCAAAAGTGGTGAACTCTACTATTTTCTCCTTCTCCTGAACACTCGCGCTGCAATCAGACTGTAAGTGTGCAGGAAGCTCAGCTTAACTCAGAGTAACTGTGATGTGTAACGTGGGGGGAGTCTTCAGCAATGCTTTGTTGTACACGTCTATAATATATCTCTCATTGCACAGACGTTTAATAAATATAACTCACCGTTAAAAATACAGCAAACGTCTTTTTAATAGACTCATTTTATCCGTATTTATTCCTTTTTTCTAAACGTTTCCACGTGTAGCTGAATGCTCGCTGACGAAGAAACCCTCACGTTTCCTGGATATATAAACAATAAGATGAATACATTAAATAAAACAGGCTAACATTTGTGTGTCTGCAGCAACAGTGTGAGGAGAACTCTTGAATCAGTGTGGTGAATTGGTCTGAAATGACTTCACCAACAAATAAAGTTCAGATTTATTTCTATAATGTTTAGAATAAATTGTCACACTGTGACTTTCAGGACCGAGACAAACGTTGCATGGACGCATACCAAAACTATGCAATATGTTTATACTTGCTGTAAGCCACGATGACCTAATCCCCGTTTGGCACGTTTGCTGTTTCGCCGAGCTGCTCGTGTCTGGCCGTGCTTCATATCAGCTGATCTAGCACAGCTACACCGTGTGTGCAAAGCCTGCCCTGTGAGAATGATAAATTGAAGTGATACACGTGTGGTCTTACCTGCATGGCTCGGGAGTCTCTTGGGTGAATAACTCTACTTGTTTGTGTACGTGCACTGAACCTATCCTTTCTCCTATGGGGGAGTCGGGTGCTGGGCTCAGCGGGGCCTCTGGGAAGACATTATCGCCCACCCAGCTATCCCCGTGGGCTGTAGCTCCCTGCATCTCTGCCAGAGGGACTTGAACATCATTTGTTACTCTGAGCATCTCTTTACTTGTCCTTCTGCAGGTGTGGTTCTTTCTTTGTTGGAGTTATTCTTAAATTAAATGTTTTCTAAAAATAATATCATTAGTGTCCCACAGCTGCTTCCCACACATCTGTATTAGTTTTTAATGTGATACGCAATATAGAAAGCAACAAAACCCGAAGCACAAATAGTCCTACTGCACAGAAAATCATATTAGCCGAGGCATAAAAGGCTCCAAGAAGCATCAGCACCACAAACACAACTGAGTCCAGTTCAGTGAGTCTGACTGGGAGACGCACACCCATCGATTACAGCACCCGCACAGCTACCGTCCAACCTTAATAGAATACAAATAGATAAAATAAATCAATAAATAAACAGCGCACAGTTATTATTAGCACAAGATATCCGGGAGGACCGCGACGGTTTTTGTATTGTTGATTTAATATCCATTTTAATGCTTTTAGGTTTAATTCCAGGATTGTAGTCTTTGAGGTAACAGCGTCTACAGGGGTTCTCCAGAAACAGCACATTTTGGGACATTAGGTTAGCAGCGGCTTCATGTTGTTCCAGCTGGTTTTAATCTGTTTTATGAGCTGCAGAGCACCAATAATCATTGTGTTGTCTGTCTACAAACAACAACAGCTACATACATATTTATGGTTCCTGCCTGTGCCAGCTGAGCACAACAAAGTTATAGTTAATATAGTTAAATGGACTTTGATCCACATCCTGTCTAATTACAGAAGCAGAAATATCAGAGTGCAGATGTTGTCTTTCAGTCACTGCAGAAAGCTGCGTGATCAGTGTGATCTCAGACTAACCAGAGAAGCTGAGTCCATCGCGTCACAGAGCGACGGTTACGATGATGCACAAACCACAAAACCACAACCACTCTTTAATCATCTCAGAGGGAACCTGAAATATGAAGCGACTCGCTGTAATTGATGGAACCATAAATTCTGCTCTCTGTCAGAAAATATCCGAATCATCGGTTCATGAGCTGAAGCTGGAGAGTCAGGACACTGATCCCAGAGCAGCAAGTTCACCTCTGAATGGTTTTAAAAACAAACCAGAATCAGTGTGAGGATTTGAGATACTGGATGATGTTAAACATGTTGGAAAACCCTCCAATGCGGCTGACTTCAAACAACTATGCAAAGAAGAGTGGACCAGAACTCCTCCACAGCAACATCAGTTTGATTTGAAAGGTTTTCCCATAACTGCACAACAACAGGTTTAGGGGACAATCACCTTTTCACACAGCCAGGTAACTTTTTCCATTAGTTGATTAAATAATAATTAAAAAGCTGAATTTTGTATTTACTCAGTTTATCTTTGTCTAATATTAAAATGTGTTTGATGATCTGAATGATGTAAGTGTGACAATAAACAGAGAACAGAGAGAAAGAACATCT
>NC_135182.1:35960508-36008008 GCF_041146795.1 Maylandia zebra
TTGTAGCATGCTGCTTGTTGTTTTTGTCTGCTTCCACTTGTCTTTGCACTAGGATGCTGTCGGAGTAAATGTGCAGTCATATTCGTTGTGTTCCCACTAGTGCTGTCAGCGTTAATCGGATCGCCCCGTGCGTGGGGCTGGACGGTGTCAACATGTTAACGAGCTAACTGTGCTAACGCACTAGTTCCCACCCATGTAATTGAGCATTGCGTGGCACATCCAACATACTGTTTTACTTTAGTCCATGACGCGCTTACCTTCAGGGTCATACGTCACATGAAAACCAAGATAGTTCCAAAGACCAGATCTGAGTGAGGGTGGGGGAGGTTCAATTTGCCATGTTGCAAGGAGCTTAGCTTCTGTCTTGCTAGCTTGCCCTGCGCTCAGTGGATCTGCGCTCGACAGTGCAGCCTAGGCGGAGTAGTCGAGCGCAGATCCACTGAGCGCTCAACACAGACAGCATCGTCAGAAGGAAAGTTGATAAAACAAATAAAAAATGTTGTATTGTTCCATACATATGCGTACCGAACCGAAAGCACTGTATCGAACGGTTCAATAGCGATACGAGTATCGTTGCACCCCTAGTATTTACCCAACGAATGGTGCATCCCTGTGCCCGTCTAGCCAGTCGAAGTCCAAACGCAATATTTAAAATTCATTGTTTAGAAAAGTGTCTGCAAAACTGTGAAAGTCACTCTTATTCCAAACAGTGCGGTCTCGTATCGAACCACGAGCCTTAGCGATATTTTCTTCCTCCCACTCGGTGCAGTTGTGACAGCCAACACCTTGAACAGCCCTGTGTACATTACCATATGTTTACAGCATTAATCTGGCTGCTGGAGCCACAGCTGTGCTGGCAGAGAGACGTACTCGATTGGTGCTTATGAGTTCAAGTGTGCGATTGGCTTCGTTGTCTAAATGAATTACATTTCAATCAAATCACATAATTAAACGAAATAAATAAATAAACAAGAAATCCCAGTGTTTGCTATGAAGCGAGATGGTGTCGAGCGTTGTTACGATGCTTGTTTTATTCATATCATTTAGCACCAAAGACTCCATTGATTCAGTCACTATAATTGACAGTACTGTATATTGAGGGTGCTTGTTTGCCTCGGGCCGACTCAAACCGTTAGACCCAGGATCCTTGTTGTGAGGATCTCCAAGACGCTGAGGATAAAGGGCACGATTCAACGTGACATCCAGAAGCGGAGGACTGTCTCCTTCACTTTGATCTACCGGGAGGTTTGAGAGTAGACATGTTGGTCTGCCACTTAGTCTAGTATTCACTACACAGAAATAAAAAAGACCTGAAAAGATGCAGTAAGTAGCTGCGTACTCCCCATGCATAAATTATTCTGACAGCAAATTCTTCAAAAGATTGTTGAAGCGTTTCCAGGATAGAGCTCGTCTTTTCAGTGCTTGAAAGAACAGGTAGAGTTTCAAACAGAGACAAAACCTCTCAAAGTTCGCTCTGCTGCAGGGAACGTCGGTTTTGTCTGTCACGAGATGAAAGGGAAGCAGCGGGGCTTCGATGAAGACTCAGCACGCCACCAGGAGTTAACCAGGCCATTCCTCCAAAGCTCGTGTCACCAGAGAGATTAATTGGCTTGGGTCTCTTCAGAGTATTACTGATTGGCTCTCACAAACACAGAAGCTTTTATCTCATTGGCTCAGGCACTGCCACGGGTAGAATGGAAGACTGAGACCTTTCAGCGGCCCCAAAGTCCGAGTTAATGTCTGACAGCGCTTTCACAACTCTGCTGTCTGTTGCTTCATCATAATGTTAGAAATCCAGACTCTGCTTTTTGCCGCATGTATTCCACGGTACTCTCTGTTTGCATGCGCGGCGTGCAGCGTGTGTTATGTTAAAGCGAGGAGCGGGGTGTTGTGTTCTTCCACTGTTGCAGTTTTGGTCTCAGTGCACGAGACTGCAGCATCAAGCTCCAGGTATGAATCCCGGTCTGAGGTTACAGACACTGATAGTGAGCAGCGAGTGTGACGTGCAGGTAATTAGTATACAGAGAGGATGTCATGCTTCAAAACAAATCATACTTTGATTGCATGCTATCGCTAACAGTCTGCTGTGCCTTCTTCTTTCTGCCTGAACACAAATATTGGAGCTTGTGCCTCTTGTGATGCTATTAACTGTCAGCCTTCACATGATAAAGACACATTTATACACGTGAGCATGAACTGCTTTTATTGCATAATATCAATATAATATATCCAAGGTCTGTGGGGGGAAAAGAAACAGAGAAGATTACATATGAATCTCACTGTTTCCATACAGATTAACAGGGTAAGCAGCAGCTAGTTGCTGCTAATCACAATCACTTGATTAATTAATGATCATCAAGTGTAATAAGAGCAGAGCTTTTGGCAGTTTTCTGGTTTGGAGCATTCACGTATGTGTTGATGAAACAACACAGGACTGAATGTTCCAGAACGTTCGCCCTAAAGTCAAACCGTGCAAACTGCAAACCCCAGAACTCAGACTCTGCAGGCTCGGTTAGCATGTTAACGTTTATGCAATCTGAAGAACACTCAAGTACGACTTGTTTGGAAGGACTGCCGGAGAGAAACTCCTCTGTCTAAAAAGAAACATGGCAGCACAGCTTAGGTTTGCACAGATGCACCTGAAAACACAAAATGTGTGTAACAGTGTTGTTTGGACAGACAACAGCACAGTAGAGATGTTCAACCATAATGCACGGCACCATTTTTGGCAAAAACCAACCACACGTGTCAGGAAACACAGTGTGTTGGATTGGCCCAGTCAGGTTTTGACTCCAACACTGTAAAACTCCACAACAATGTGAGAAACTGCAAAAGTCATACAGAAATTAGTTACTTGAAGAATAAATTAGTAAGTAACCAAGCACCAAATCTAATATTTCATCTTATTTATGCCCCATATGAGTCAGATCTCTTTGGGAAGTAAATATATTGAATCTTTGAAATCTACTTTTACATCCCTGTAAAGTACACGTCTCAAACCATCAACATTTGCAACTGAATCAAATTTACTTACAGAATCTTTCACAGATAAAAATCACACACACTTCACAATAAAAGTATAAAACAACAAATCCATTAAAAGCTTGTCTGTATAATTGTATTATAATATATAATGGTGTTGTAGAAAGGCATGTTCAGTATTCTTTATTTGGCCTTTGTTATATTAATGATGGGGTGGACTCCAGCTGCATGTTTGCTCGTTCTTCTTCTTCTTTCTTGGGTTTCAAGAAGAAGTCGACAATCTAACTCAGTAGAAAACATCACATGCCGCCACCACACTGATGCAATAACAGCTACTCATTTTTGTGTTAATAATCAACCAACCTTCTTACTTTTATTAGAGGGTACGCTCATACAAGTGAGTCCTGTCACAACTGTTTTTGACATTCAGTGCAGCCACGTGTCCAAACAGACTGCAGGTTTTCTTTTCAGACGTTTGGAGAATCACTCTGCAGCTTGCAGATTTAGCCCTGTTGCATAAAATTCAACTTTCCCAGCCTCTGACCTGTTACACATCAAGAATCAGTCCAACACCACCTGCTTCATTGCAGTGTCTCGAGAAGTGATTCATTCAGGGGGCAAAATATTGTTGCAGTGCTCCGTGGCCACATTTGAAGACTCGAATTCCCTGAAATCGAACACAGACGGGTAAAATCTACAGACACAAACACAAGGCGCCGTAAACAGCACATTTTAACAGTTTTGGAACTTGCATGATCACAAATCAGAAGAATGTGAAACAGATCATTTATTAGTGAAGGTGGAGTCAGGGCAACTTTCAGCAATGACCTCACGTTCACCTTGAAAGTAGAAGCAGGTGAGATAAGAGCAGAGAGGCTGAAATCCTCTCTATGCAGCAAGGTCCAAAATATATTTTCATTTTAAATTGTAATTAAGACAAAAAACCCTGTAGCCTGCTGTAATAAGGACACAGCTACAGGAAGCATAGAATATATGAAACATAACATGCAGTGATTCTTCTTCTCTGGAGTTTCTCAAGATGAAAGATTTCAGAGGTATGAATGTTATCATCCTTCATCTGCAGCTGGTCTGAACAGAAGGAAACTGAGGTTAGCATAATTCCCTCACAGCGTTCTGGTTGGTTCTGCATCTTCACCCATCATGTATCTTCTCACCGCTGACCACCCAGCAGCGCTCCACACCTGAAACTTTGTCTTCTCTCGGCTCGTGTTGAGCTTTGCACGGGTTTGCTGGACTCATGCAGACGACATGAATACCTTATATATCAGCTCCACTGACAAAAATAAATACTTTGATTTGGAGTTTGGAGATTTGCATCTGATGGAGCTCAAGGTTCATCCTGGGGACACGAACAGTATTCAAAGTGACGTCTCAGAAAACCCAGAACAGAGCCAGTCTGTGGAGTCAGATCCCACTGACGGCAGAAAAACACCCAGCAGACCTGTGGATACATCAAAAACAGCATTACTCATACCTGCGTTGTTTTTCAGACAAACTTCAAGTCCCTATAAAATACAGAAAAAGACAACAAATGAACAGGATTCACTTATTAACCTAAATATGACCTATTTTGTCTGCCTGTTTTTTGGTGTTACAATATTTACATCCTCACTGTGCACCTTCACCGACTGGAGCCATGAATCTGTCCTTCTGTGGTACGGTGGCCTGAGTGGCTAATGTAACACTGTCTGACACCACATCAGCAAATACCAGTGGTCCCAAACTTATTTTGCTAGCCCCCCCCCCCCTTGTTTTACAAGAATAATGTTCGCGCCCCCCGCCCCGCGTGTGCACGCACGCACACGCACGCACACATCCTCCAGCCACACACACACATTATTGTCATTGTTTTACCTGTAGTTGTAGTTGTTTCCTGTGTAATAATATTCAACACTGCTATCAATAATTTTTTTTAAAAAAATGCTTCTCTGTGCAAAATGGGTTCAAAAACATAAACAGCTGTGGGATCCTGTTTGTCCGTGATTTGAACAGCCCAGCTGCTCCCGACTCAGGGAAAACCAACCCTGCAGGGAGACTATGGGCTCAAAATGTGGTCATAAATATTTTGTACTTGTAAAAAAGATTTGTGTGTG
Source organism: Maylandia zebra (assembly GCF_041146795.1). NCBI lineage: Eukaryota > Metazoa > Chordata > Actinopteri > Cichliformes > Cichlidae > Maylandia > Maylandia zebra. The sequence continues at coordinate 35,965,605 of NC_135182.1, forward strand.
GACTTAGAAAAAAAACCCTGCAAGTTACAAGTACGAATTTTGACCCTATTTTTCTTCCTTTCATCTGATTGGTCAATGTCATGTCAATCACAAATGTCAATCCAATCAGAGAACAGATGGGTTTTTTGAACTGCAGGTCCTTGAAGGGTAATCTCTATATAAATATCCGATAGCAGCTAGGTCCCCTAACTTTCAGCAGCTGTTGAAAGGATAAAGTTGTGGTATATCAGTGGTTAGAAATAACATTATTACTTTAGGATTAGTTTAACACAACGTCAGGGCTGACCCGGGACCATTGCTGTGAGTCACAGTGCGCAGCATAAAGGTCCTTTCACATCGGACGCAGGATGTGCTGCTAATGCTAACTGCTAACTAAAAGCCAAGGATCCAGAATTTGTTGCTGGCTGCTGGGCTCTGTGTGCAGCAGCTCTACCTGTACTAGATGCACCTGCTCCTTGTCTTTTCTATCTCTGACTTTATGTGAACTACAAGAGTTTGGTTTTTTTGCTGGTTCTTCAAATGTTCAATAAAAACATGTATGCTAATTCATAACGAAGAAAGCTTTGTGATGAAGACTGTCATTTCCAAAACACTGCCCCCCCTCACCCCGCGGTCCGCAGCTCTGTTGAAGTCCCTGTATTAAACACGTAGTCCTGTGACACAAAAATCACCAAACTCAGACAACCAGACTGTTTTCCTTCGTGGTGATGAAGGAAAACGCTGGGTTGGCATGTAAAAGGGCATTTATTCCCTTCAAAGACCTGCAATTCAAAAAAGCGCCCCTCAACAGCCAAACCCATCTGTTCTCTGATTGGATTGTTACATTTGTGATTGACATGACATTGACCAATCAGATGAAAGGAAGAAAAATAGGGTCAAAAATCCGTACTTGTAACTTGCAGGGTTTTTTTGGCTAAGTCCACACACAAATCTTTTTTACAAGTACAAAATATTTATGACCACATTTTGAGCCCATAGGAGACCTACCTCGGCACCTGTGCAGGTGAAGCCAAAGGAAACATTTGCTTCACCATGTTTTCTAGTCTTTGGCTTAGAATGAAGTTGGTTTGGAAACATATTCATCTCCTGCTTTGCGTTTCTGTAGGCGCCCCGTGCTAGCAGTGTCCAAGCGTTTTGTTACCCCCCTTTTCATACACCCCCCCCTCCCCGCCCGCCATGGCTCTGCGCCCCCCCTAGGGGGCGGGCCCCACACTTTGGGAAGGTCTGGCATATACCAAGGCTCAGCAGGCTCTCCACAAACATGTTAGTTTGATGCAGGAAATTAACCTGCAGGTGCAGACGTGAAGAAGAAAGAAAAGAAATAAATCAAATGTATTTTTTATGGAAAACTGCAGGTAAGCAACATTTTGCTGGTGCTGTCTTTGCTTCTGGAGAAGAACTGAGCCAACGGTCCTTCATGGTCTCTTTCATAAATTTAATACTCTGGGTTCGGTTTGCTGAAACACCTGTTTTTGTTTTTTTCCGTTCAGCTCATTTATTTATTTGTGGTATACTTTTATGTTTTAAATAACTAATTTATTTTGGGCAGAGTAAAAGCAAAACCCTGTACCCGTTCGACTACCCGTTCGCTTTCAGCCCACTAATGCTCAAAGTGCATCTGTCGCTCTCCAGGTCCAACAAAGAATATGAGGAGTGATAAAAAAGTTCTGGGAGTTGGTCCAGAATCTTAACTTGATCTAAATATACATAAAGTCCTGCAGGGCTGCTTTTTTTAGATCGCTCCAAATTAAGTATATTCATAATTTAGTTCATTTACAAACGATTAGTTTATGATGGTTACAGGAGTAACTATGTTTGCATGAGTAGATTTTTAATACCTGCTGTAATCTGTTGAATCCACCGGCGTATCTTGGTTACATTTACCTAAGGTGAAGAACTACTAGCTTCTGATTGGCTGATATATGGCATGTGATTCAGAACCAGGAAGTGCTGTGTGGAAAAGAGCAAATGCCCTGATTAGGAAAGTCATTAACCTCCCCTCTGCTGTCTTACTAAGTGTGATCCACCACAAAAAATCTTTTTCTGTGTGTGTCTGAAAAAACAAATAAATAAATAACACTAAAAATATAAGTTTGCACATGAAATTTGGGTCAGTCTGAAACAGAACATGAGGTTAACTCTCTGCGTGGCTTTGACGACACTGAAAGTGCAAAAAGGATGAATTATGTAAAAATAGTCCCGCTGGAAGCAAACAACACAACGAGACGACCGTGAACACGAGATCGACCAAATGTAATCATTTATTGTTATTATTGTTGATGATGTTGTGAAGAGCTTTTGATGTCAGCCTGTAAAATGCCTCTACAGCACAAACCCTTCCCAGTGACATTGCTGGTTTGCTATTTGTCGACTTTTAACTGGGATTTCTGCCCAAACCTCCATGACTGAAACTGTATGCACACACAAAGCAAACACACACATTCAGATGAAACTCTACATGCATGCACAACTCTGATTTCTACTCCTATCTTCAGCCAGGCGGTGTAATTCCTCTGGACCTGAAACACAGACGCTCGGCGGAGAATTGGAGAAAAGGAAATGCATATTTGCAGGTCTGCGTTATCTTTAACCGAAAAAAGCTACTGAGCTAAAGATGTGAACAACTTTCTCTAAAAAACTCTGTCAGAGGTAAGAAAAAAGAGGACACAATAAATACTTAAAGTCACGCCTCTCCATGTGCATTTAAACATTGTTCGTGTAATCTAGGTTTGAGTTCATAAAACAGAAAAGAAAGAAAAATATAATAATAATTATGTTAGTTCAGTTTATATATCTATCTGTCTATGTGTGTGTCGTCTGTTCCCACTGTGTGGATATGATCCATCCTCATTGTCCAGACTTGTTACAGAAGGTGTCGCTGTTTCCCACCCACCTCCTCCTTCACACTTCTGTGAGTGTGGAAATCAGTTTGTGTGTTTGTGAAATGTGTGATTTTCTTGTTCATCAAGATTAGGTCCTTGTTGTTCTTCTAATTGCATGCTGACAAAATGCCAGTTGAAGTGGATTCCTCAGCGCTCTGTGCATGGCATCAACAGAGTATCACAGGTGATACAGTAGGTGGAGCGTGTGGTGTAAGAAGGGCTCATTTCAGCGTCTTAATGAAGGGAAATAAAGGAGGAGATGAACCCCCAGGGACATTCAGGGACATTCACTCACTGCGTGCACTTGCACAGACAGACTAAAGTTTTGTTTGTGAGGACTTTAGTTTAAAAAACCTTCAAAAAGGTCACATATGTTGTTTACGAGCAGCCGCCCCAAACTGTCTCCTGGGCTGTTTGTTAGCCCACGACTGCCTTTGTTAGATGAAGCGGACATCAGCTAATCTCACCAAAGCAAGCTGATTCAGCCCAAGGCCGTCAATTTCTGCTGAAGGGATCAATTATTAGATATTATACTTTTATCACTGCGTTTGTGTGAATGGGTTGAAACGCCATAAGTCGCATATTAAAAAACATATAAAAGGTTGTTCAAAGTCTCTTTGTTCTAGCTGAGCCCTTTTGTTCCCCTTTCTCCAACGTTTTATCCCCTGTAATAAGCTGCGGTTACAGCCGCGGCGTGTTGGAGCAGCGTGATTGAATCTTTTTGTCTTCTGTGACTGCGGCTCTGTGATGCTTTGTGGCTCTGTGAGCTTTGGTGTTAAGACAGTGGCTCTTTAAGTAAAGTTGTGTTGTTAAAGTTCATGCTCTGTGCTCTGAAGCTCCTCTGTTCCTCATGAATATAACGGCCATGTCTGTCCTTTACAGCTCCTGTCAGGCTCGCTGGGAATAAGAGCAATAAGACGGCTTTTAGCTGATGATCATCGCGACACTGTTTTCTTCTACGAAACTCTTTTGGCACACGATGCACATATAACCAAAATATTTTATGCAAATCTTCACCATCTTATGTGATGGGCGTATAAAAAGAAAAACATTGAAATTCTTCAGAGACCTGCTGCGAGTATTTGGAGGTGGAAACAAAGACTAATTTATGGGAGCATTGGTATGCAGAGGCAGATGCTGTGCATTTTAAACAAGCTGAGATGTGTTGAGGTTAAAAAATCAGGACAAACTAGTCAAACTACTCACCCTAGATTTACAGTGTTGCACTAAACCTCTGTAAACAGCTGTAAACTAGACTTTTGTCTTTGGGCTGCTGTAAGTGCGCAATGGGAATTTAGCTGATGAAATTTAATGCAAGCAAATGCTGAAAGGAAGAAAGCGATGGAGAAAATCCCTGTTATTTATTGTTTGGTAAAAAATATCACATACAGTCTACTTTAAATTAAATGTGGGCCGGGGTTTGTCCTTCACAGTGTTCTTGTGCAAGGACGCAGATACGTGTGGGCATCGGGGGGTTTATGTCTGCCTTTGACATTTAGCCCACTGAGACTATCCTGCTTATCCATCTGCCCTCTTGCAAACCATGGCCATTACTCAAGGGTCCTTTAAATGCTAGGTGATTAGGACTGTGTGTCAATGAACTCAATCATTACTAATTCAATTACATGTCCTCTGTCTGCCGCTCTGGCTCCCTCGACCCCGTCGCACACACACTTCCAAACACTGACGAGGGTCATAAACTGTGAGTAACACCTGGACAGTGAGAGAAATGCTGTCAGGCACCAGATTCCTTTATTTGCATAAAATAAAGTACGGCTAAAAATGTAAGTCAGATGATGCTATACCCCGAGGACGGTCCTCCCCGGTGCATCCGAGGTAGGGAGATAACCATAACCAAGTGCTCCAAAGATGAAATGACTCCGGCTGAAATCAAAGCTGAGCATTTAATTTATCATGACTTCAAAAGGAAATGGCAATTAGAAGGAGACATCAAAGAAAAGATGACTGCATGAATAAGCAAATATTAGAAGGTGGGTGTTTTACGCATTTCAGGTTTGATCTAAAGAGGTCAAATAAAGAAAGCGACGTGTCATAAATGAAATCATGCATTTCATATACAATGAAGCCAACAGTGTTTATCCATGAAGATGTCAGGTTCTTGGTCCAGGCAGAAATATATGATTCATGATGGAACGATGCACCACACCCACTGTGGATCCTCACACTTTTCATAGAGCCACACAAATTCACATGTGCGGCTCTGCACTCTGGAGAAATAACCTGGCGTGTACTGGATGGATCGTCATTCACTTCTTGCAGAAATTCATATCTCCCCCAAGATATTAGACAATGCTCTGTTTGCTCAGCATAATTCGCCCCACATTGTCTTTCCAAATAGTTCCAAAGCTACAGATGGAGATCCAGCTTCACCGTGAAGACTGGTTTGCTGGAGAAACCCTGTGTGAATGTGAGGGGACTCTGGATTATCCAAGCTTTAGTTTAGCTGAAGGAGTGAAGATTAAATAGTGCCATGACCAAAGGCCAGTGGACTCGACCACGGGGGCCAAGCAGACTGTTATATCTGAGTCAGGCTCAGTCAGATCAGGGAGATTTATTCCTGTGCTCTGCCGTGGTTTAACTTGGGGCCACCTTCTAAACCAGTAATAAATCACGACGCTCCTCATCTGAAACCTTTGTTTCCTTTACTTCCCTCATGTAATTTCTTAATTTATTTTTGGTGAGACTTCAGGCGAGAGATATATTTGGGAATAGGATCAGACAAACGGTCACACACACACACACACACACACACACACACACACACACACACACACACACACACACACACACACACACACACACACACACACACCTGCTTTCCATAACCTAAGAGGACATAAAGCTGCACTTCTATCCTTTATTAACCTAATTTCTCAATGATTTTTTGTGACTGTGGAAAAACACAAAGCATTTTAATAATGTTATATGAAATTCAAACTCACATTGTTGTTGTTTCTTGATTGCCATGAATCACAGACCATGAAAGGATTTATATATTTATTTTTTTACGTTAACATTAGGACATGAAAAAAATGTAAATTCTGCAGAGGTCAGTCTGAGATGTTGGCAGTGAAAAAATGTGCAGGTTAGCATTGTTGGGCGAGGAGATAAAACCATGGAAACTAATCTCACAGACTGTGTGTGAGTCTGTCAGAGCCTCAGTTGGATTGTAAAGAGGCTGAGAGTCGGGAAAAGCAAAACGACAACATTGACTTTATAACTTGTGTTGGAAGTCTGAGGTGAAAATAAAGCCCATTGTGTAGTTCCATAATGGGTGAGATTTGCCCAAAAGATCAGCAGCAGCTGCGGTTTTAATTTAGAGAGATCTGTTGAAAATAACATTTTTTCTGGGGACACCTCAGGCCCTCCAAGGTTTGGAGGCCTATCTCCACCCACCACCACTTCCCCTGCCGGTGGCGGACTCCCTCAGGTGTCGGTGCGTTGGTGGTTCTTTGTGTCTGGGGGTGGGGGTCCAGGTACACACCGGCTCACTCCTTGGCGGCCGCTTGTCGGGGCCTGGGGCCTGGGGCTCGCTCGGGCCCCTTTGGAGGTGGGGTGCGCCCAGCCTCTCGGCCTAGGGCTCGGTCACTCAGGCGCAGCTGGGGGCCGGCGGAGCTCACGGGCGCGTCACTGCAACTCCCCCTGACTTCTGCTCCGCGGTTGCTGAGTGAGCCCTCATCTGGGACTCTCCTCAGCTCTTACTGGGACAGTGGCGCGGCTGCCCCTCTGTTGGTCTTCCTTGGTCTCTTGTGTTCTGGGGGCCTCTGGATGTCTGGAGTTTTGATCTCCTCCATACCCGCTTCACACCCTGGAGGACGGGGCTGTGGCCCCCCCACACTCCCTAGCAGATCATTACATGGAGAAACCTTTGGAATGCAAGCATGCTGATCCACACAGGTATGCACACATGGGTATTCACAGACGCGGACTACAGCTTTCTTGGCTGCTGCCTCAAAGCACACTGTGCGCTGTCTATCTTGCGTGCTGCACAATATCGTTTATTACTTAGTAAATACTGATATCTATGACTAGCTAGTTTATTGTGATGGTGCTTTGTTTTCTCTATTATTATGTTGCTCTTTGTTGTTTGCTGTCTCCTCTGTTTGTTTTTTTTGTTTGTTTTTTTTTTTTTTCTCCATACAGGTGACCCAGGAGTTCTTTTTTTTTTTTCTCTCTTCCCCCCCCTTCTCACCGTCTCTTCTCCCCTTTGGTTTTCTTTCTTTCTCTCCCCCTCTCTCTCTCATTCATTCCCCCTGTCCTATTTATTAAAAAAAAAAAAAAAAAAAAGACAAAGGATGAACTGAAGCTCTGCCATCACGTAATGTCGCATACTGCTGTTTCTGATGTCATTTAGAAAAAAAAAGAAAAAAAAAAAGAAAATAACATTTTCAAAACACGTCAATAATTTGCTTCAAATGTGAAAACAGTTCGCCTGATCTAAACTCCAGCCTGATACCAGCCGAGACAAAAACTGCAACAACAGGAGAAAAAATATTACAGTTAAAAAATATTCTATACAAATACTATTTCAATACAACATATCTCAGAGCTGACAGTTTGAGTTGCTGAATTTTGGCAGAAATAATAATTATAATAATAATAATAATTATTATTATTATAATAATTATATATATAATTATTATAATTATAATAATAATAATTATATATATAATTATTATTATTATAATTATTATTATTATTATTATTTGTCTTACTTCCATTCGCTTGTCCAATAAGCCTTTAAATGATGTCAGATAGTCAGGATCCACAGTAGGAACAGAACAGGAATGCTGCTCTTTACTCTCGTCCTTTAGTTACTGTGAATCATCTTAGATCAGCCATCAGCCCTAAGAAACAATTTATCACAACCTATGCTACAGCAAATATGGCGAATGATAGATTCAACTACTATGATAATAATGGCAATAATAATAGTAATGATCAGTGGTTACTGTCTTTGATAATTGACATTTCTTGATCATGTTTAACATCAAAGTATAAATCAGGAGTTCTAATAGATGTGCTGATGGCTGGTTGTTGATCTGCTTTAAGGTCCCTGTTTGCGTTATACCAGGGAGTCAAGTACTTTTAATTTAAGCACCCACAGTATCCAGAGTCATATGCAGTGATGCTGCAACACAAATAATAATATGACATTTTAATTTTTACAGCTAATGTGAACTTAACCTTGACTTATTTTCACCAAAATTAAATTAGCTCGAGCTCTTGAAAACTGATAAGACTGCTAACAAACAAACAGACAGACAAGCAGGACCAATTATATAGTTGCTCTGCATCAAATAAGATGCCAGACAAATTATTTGTACCAAAAAATAATTTCTGTCCACTATAAGATAAAGGAGAACGTCACAGCTAACTATTAGCGGTTAACTTTGCCTGAACCTGAACAAGGGTCTGGTTTTTCAAGGGTGCAGAGCTTGGTTCGCTGAGCTTGGCCTCCACAGCTATAAACAGGCCATATTATAAGTATCACTGTTGCAAAAGGAGCCCAAGGAACAGCTAAACATTTAACATACTGAGCAGGAAAGTGCAGGAGGACGGATGAAGAAGCCTTACTGCTAGTGATTCAGCTACGCTAAGAGCTACGCTAATAGCTTCGCAAGCTAGTGAATCCCTAAAGACAGTGAGTGAAGACTATTAATGCAATGTTCAAACACTTCAGTGTGGCTCTAGTTTCCTTTGTGTTGCTGTGTGTCTCCACTGTGTTCACACTGGTTTAATGCAAAGTATTGATATTTCACAGACACTCGGTGCACCTCTGTAGCAAACATCAGTCTCATCGCTCGCTACAGCCAAACATAAAGAAAAACACGTGTTATTAGCACAAACAGTAAAAAGATGGATCCAAGGAGAAAAACCTCCTAAATACCAACCAAGTGATTTCATAATTAAGTTAGTGTAAATTATTAGACAGTGTGTTTGGGATTATAGTGGCTCCTCAGAACGAAGGAAAATTGTAGGTTGTCTCCATAAATCCTGCAGATTTAAAGCGTCAAACGAAACCTTTTTGCACAATATGGATGTCATTCTAAACGCAGTGAGGCCAAATGTGTCTGCAGGCTCGAGCAACCACAAAGTGACTGAAACTAAAAAACCCCATCACAGTGTAATTACCTTTTAAGCTGTCTCGCATGCCTTTTCCACATTCTGAAGGGTGTGATTAGTAATTAATTATGAATTGTGTGTTACCGCTTCCTTGTATAAATAGAAGTCAGTTTAGCGTTTGACATTTCCAGTAATTATTTGCTCTGCAGAAATGTTAGTTGGTTATCTGACAGCCGACCTTCAAGCTTCATCTTTACTGAAATCAAACATCGGTTTAGAAAATAAACAAGCAAGAAAAAAGAAAACGGAACAATTTTGAAATCCTAATTAGTCAAACAGAAATTACCTCAGAAGAAGCACCAGTATCAAAGGTTTCCCTTCATTTCATAGTTTTACTGTAATACTTTAAATGCTACTTTGAGATCAATTAAAAAAAATATCATTGGCACTTTTACACTAAATAAAAATCACATGATATTCATCAGAGAGTTGAGAAGTCAGTATCAACACTGTCAACATGAACGCAGCAGGAGTAACGACTGTCCCAGCATTTCATGTGTTCTATACATGACCTGTAATAACCTGTAATATCACAGTTGTGATTTTATTCTCAGTCGTTTCCCACAATTAAATGAAAATGTATACTCCACCAACAGTACCTGCCCATGCCTGAGTAAGCCATTGCAGCTGTTCCCTGTATGTATCCTGACTGAGTCACAGTACAAATAACTGATCAGTAAAGAGGAGGTGAAGAGCTCGTCCCGTGTTTGGAGATGCTGAAGCTAACAGGAGTCACATGCAGAGTGCTGTAGAGGTGTGTGTGTCTGTGTGTGTGTGCTACAGAGCAGCACAAGGAGCTTATGCAACCACCTGAAAACTCATCACTGACTGTATTACAACGAGTGCATGAAGGCAAAGAAAAACAGTGGTTGTTAATGCAAACCGTCCATCAGCCTGTGCAGCGACGCATCCGTTCATCTCACCAACACAGCCGCAGGCTGAAGGTTAGTGTCCGGTTAACATGACGAGCAAACAAGACTGTTTGCTGGACAAAACATGTTATTACGTTAAATATCACATATCTCCACAGTGGTGATGCCTGTGCTGTGTGCAAAATGTCGCCGTTTCTATCACAAGTTAATATCGGGACAATCAGAGACGCTCGCTGCGTTTTGGTATAACTCTCGTGTCTAGCAGAAATCACAGTCTGGCACACGATGAATGCATCGAGATTTTGATCCAGCACACATGGATCAGACAGATGGTTTCTTTTCAGTGCAAATATTAGGACGACAACAGTCCATTTGCATTTCACAAACACACAAACACATAAAACTGGTGTTGGTTTGAGACTGAACATGTTTTATTTGAACACAGAAAAAGAAAGTGAAGGTTCTGACACGTGCAGCCACAACAATCCTGAGAGATCTTCTGAAGAATTACCCTCCTGTGAAATTTTACACAAAGGCATCGGGAAGCTTTCTGTGAATTTGTCTGACCTCACGCGGTGGAAAATTGGCCAGCTGACACACTAGAACTGAGGTTCCATTTCATGGTCTCATGGTTCCCATCAGGCTGTCTCCGAATATTATTTCCCTTTGCTTTCTCTGGCTCCAACACTTGTGTAGTTCACCCATACAGCACACAGAAGGTCACACATAAGACCTCAGTTTAAGTCGTGGATTTTGTTTTTCATCTGCAAGATGGTTACAGTTTCAACATGACTGACTGAGTTATAACTCACCTTTTTATACGAAGACTGCTCATAAGATGATGCAATGAAAGTAAATGTCGGTAAAAATATGCTTTTAGATATCTGATAATATCTGACTGCAGATACTTTTGCATTTCGTTGTGATGTGAAACACATAACCTAACCATTCCTTTTCTTGGTTCTGTTGTGAGAGAATAAGTCACTGCGTGGGATTTTATGCAAACCTCGTACTCACAGGCTGAGCTGCTTCCAAGACGGGTGGAAGAAAACAAAACAAGCAGCGATTACAGATTTGTGATTTCAGCCGTCGCGTGGAAAATTCTAGAAGCAGATCTTTACAGGTGAGACCCGACAATAACATCAAGCATACAATGCTCTGCAGTTAATATTAACGACTGGGGGGGGTGACATCATGAGTGGATGAGGACGCTTCCTTGGCATTATGTGTGTGGACGTCTGCTTTCGCCCTTTGTTTCCTCTTGTTCTCTCTTTGCAGTCTGTCCCTGTCTGTCAGTCTTTGTGCTGTCAGGCATAACTTGATGTAAATCAGTTCATAACAATATTCTAATGAATCTAAGCTGCTGCCCGTTAACGTCTGGCAGCTACCTGGCTTGCAGCTGCTAAAGCTAGCTGCTAAAATTAGCCACTGTAATAACCTCTAGCAGTCCCCATGTTGGCTAACACTTTCAACATTTTTCTGCTATTCAGAGGACAAATATATGTAATGTGAGGACTCGCTGTGGTTTGGAATCTCTCCGAATGACCAGAAACAGCAAGATGGAGACAAACCTCCCAGCAGCCTGTCCTCTCCCAGCACACAGCAACAACAACCGAACACTTCCTGACCTCACGAACACCCCACTGGCCACCCAGAAGCCAGGGAAACCCCACACTCGGACCAATGCAGGGAAAACAACTAGGTAGATTCAACACATCCATGCACGTGCAAACATCCAGATGTGCAAACATCAAAAGATACAACCACCAAATGGGTACCAGCGCCGCAGCCCCTGCAAACACTCTGTGTATCAAAGGCGCCCAAACTTACCTCTACACTTTACATATACATTAACACTCTCTGAGTAACAGCAATGACCGTTGCTCGCTAATGTTTTGTGTAAAGAGTGTTTTAAATCCGCACCACTCACTTGGATTATGAAGTTACATCTTCATCGTCTTCCTGCTGTTGAAGCATGCAACATCCCTGTGTGAGTGCACCCATTAAACCTGTATTTATTCTGACCTGCACCATCACCAGCAGACAAATATGATGTCAGGAAGTAAAACTAAAATGCATTAGTAGGACTACTATTACTCTGGTTGTTTTTATGAGAGCTATGATGACATTTGGGGTATTTAGGCAAAAAAAGGGTGTAAACTCACCGATGGGCTTGCTTGGTGTCCACGCTGGTGCCACATGTTGCAGGATTTGGTAACCAACTGTCTCAGTGCAGATGTCTAAAGATGGCTGTTTGCTAAAAAAGCTTCACCATATTCTCAAACAAATGGTAAATGGTAAATGGCCTGTATTTATATAGCGCTTTACTAGTTCCTAAGGACCCCAAAGCGCTTTACATATCCAGTCATCATTCACACACTGGTGATGGCAGCTACATTGTAGCCACAGCCACCCTGGGGCGCACTGACAGAGGCAAGGCTGCCGGACACTGGCGCCACCGGGCCCTCTGACCACCACCAGCAGGCAACGGGTGAAGTGTCTTGCCCAAGGACACAACGACCGAGACTGTCCAAGCCGGGGCTCGAACCGGCAACCTTCCGATTACAAGGCGAACTCCTAACTCTTAAGCCACGATCGCATATATATATATTGCAGGTTAAACACGTGCATTTTCTGAAACACATATGACAGTCTGCACTCCCCTCGCACAAAAAAGAAGCAAAAGCATCCCCTCAGCATCTACGGTCTAACCTTTGCACGCGTCCTGTCTAACTCAACAAATGCAGTCGTTATTAACAGCTGGATGATGACCACAATACAAAGGAATTGATCCAAGCTGTGATTAAATCTCAACGTTAATTTCAAAACATGTGTGGTAAAGCACTCCCTCTAATAACAGAGTTGTTCTCTGCAACACCATTACCCCAGTTGGAGAGAAACCCTGGCTGTCATAATGAAGAAGGAGCTGTGGGTAAGAGCTCCATAAACATTTTGCACCAAAGCAGACTATATAAGAACAGCAGGTCACTTTAAGACAGATTTTCACTGATGGAATTTATTCAAACAAAGACCGAAATCTGAAAGCTGTGTCTCATTTTGACAGCTCGTCTCTGCAACAGTATAAAAGAGAGCGATGGCTTCTGTGGGAGAAACTGACCGACTGTGCATGAAATTATGCTTTTCAGTTTCCTGTGAGGCAGGAGGAGAATTAGATTTATTAAAAATGTATTAAAATTAAAACTTGTACATCTCTATTTTAATAACACTCATGCAGGTCCACTTAGCGTTAGTGCAATAAGTGCTAACAGTCTTCTTGCAGGTGTGATCACACAGTCTGGGTTAACTTTCTTTTTTGTTTCCATGTGATCAGAAATGCATCTTTTTTCTATCCTGATTATTGTAATTGTGTTGTTTTGGGAAATTTCTCCTTCTGTCAGCTGCTCCCTTAATGTGTCACCACAGCGAATGATCTCCTATCCCAGCATCCTCCTCTGTCACGCCAACCCTCTGCATGTCCTCCTTCATCCATGACCCTCCTCTGAGATCTTCCTCCTTTCCTCCAGCCTGGCACCTCCATCTTTAACAGCCTTTGTCCCCCTGCACATGTCCAGCCCACCTCCACCTCTCTGACTCTGAGCTGTCCGTCTGATGGACTGAGCACCTCAACTAGGCCTCCTTACTGCCACCGTCTCCCAGCAGGTCTCACTACCATCTTCTACGCCTCTCTTTCTCTATCCTTCTGTCACAATCCCCCAGCACTCGCCTCCACCCACTCCACCCTGCCTGCATCGCATCGTCTTGAAGCGTGTGCTCACCACAGGCATTTTGTTCCTTTTTGCAGAACCACCTGTCCATTTCTCTTCCTAACACTACACCTACTCAACACCTCTGTTCACGTCACCTCCATGTTCACTGAAGTCTTCTCCACCGCTCTCCCCGCTAAAGAAACTTTCTAACACTTTATCCAGCTTACTCCAGAAGTCCTGTTTCTCCTCCGTGGAGCAAACACACTGACACAGTCAGACCTCACGATCCCGACTGATCCTCTATGAACACAAAGACATTATTCTGGATGCCTGACCTGATGCAGCTCCGCTCACTTGTCCGTGTTTGGGACCGGCACCAGTGTTGCCAACTTAGCGACTTTTTTTCTAAAAAGTGACTAGTGACAAATCTGGCGACTTTTTCTGGTGTTATTGGAGACTCGTTGATGCTGTTTTGTGGATCACAAGGTTTAAAACTACTTATAAACACACACACAGAGAAACTCCACCAGAGTGCCAATTTCGGGTCACTTTTGCCGGTCCAGGCCCGGGTAAAGGAGCAGGGTTGGAATTGTGACAATAAAAAACCAATAATTGCTAAAAGAAATTTAATTTGTAATTCTAAATAAACTCTAAATGCATTTAGGATGTTTTTTATTCACTTTATGTCTCTTCCACGATGTTATTTCTCTCTCCAACAACGTAGGTTACAATTACATTAGCATGACCAAATATGCAAATTAGGCGATGACGTCATTTAGCGACTTCTAGCGACTTTTAGGACAGCCAATAGTGATTTTCAATACTGAGGAGTTGGCAACACTGACCGGCACTAGGAGCACACCGGCTCTGTTCCCCGCCCCTGAAAATGTGAAGCTATTAAATATGTCTTACTATGAAAATTAAAATGACAGGTGAAATTACAGTGTGACGGAATGTTTATGAACCTGTCTGTCACAACGACGTGCAAAGTCTGCTAGAGCCTGCGATGGTGAATAACGAGTAACTAACAGCAACTCCTGCGTGTCCGTCGCAGGTGACCGATGCTAACAGCTGCTATGCTAACAGCTGCTATGCTAACATAAACACTGAACATTCACATTTGCTAAAATATGATTTTCATCATCTCCTTGTTACAATAGATACGTTAAAACAAGCAAACAACCTTTATTTGTCACATACACAATTATACAGAGTACAACATGTAGTGAAATTCTTGTGTCTGAGCTGCAGACAGGCTGCAGACATAGCTGCGTCATTCCAGGGCTTGGTTTTAGCATGGGGGGTCTAGCCAGGACCCTTACTGGATACCGGGTGGGAATCGAACTTGTGACTCCAGCTCCGACGGTGTGTAGTCTTGTGTAGACACTGACTTGTATTTGCTGCATTAGCCTGGTCGTCTAATATTACTTCCTCTGGGTAATACTGAACCTATATCTCAGACGGGCCTCGTTGCTACAGACTCACAGCATTTTTATTTTGTAGTCCTTTACACTGATGATGTAAAAACACATAAACTGAGAGATGTATTTCTGCTGGTCACCCACATAATACACTCAATGTTTTCAGTTAATATGCAAAAATTCGATTATCATTTCAATGCAAAAACAACCCGACTCACTTCCACCATGAACAGATGAGCAGATAATCACATTTGTAATCAGAGTCACACGCGGGAGACTTTCTGTTGTCGTCTATCAGCAGCCTCTGAGACTCTGAGGCCTTATTTAGAGGACAGGATGTTTTTGGCTTCACTGTTACACCTGAAAGGCTGTACGTTAGCTCTGTAATGACAGTCACTGTGCTACTAAAAGTCTGCTGGTGCAGAGGCAAACACAACAACATATTTCAGTTAGTCAACCAGATAATAAACTCACTTGTTCCAGTTAATATGCAAGAATTCAATTATGTCTTTGAAAGAAACAACCCAGCACAATCCTGCCATGATCAGATAATCACATTTGTAATCCAAGTGCAGTCTTCCTGTTGCTTTATCAGCAGCCTCTGTGACTCTGTGGCCTTAGAGGAAAGGATGTTCTGGCTTCACCTGAGAGGCTGAACTTTAGCTCTGTAATGACAGTTAACTGTGTTCTTAAAAGCCTGCTCTTAGCGCACTCGCACTTTTTTAATGATGTGGAGTTTCTGGTCCTCTTTATCTCGATGCTGCAAAAATATTCTCAGTAAATTGTTCAGGATCGCGGCGCTAACAGGGAACAGCATCTCTTTAATGCTGCTGACTGAACCAGCTGTCACTGGGTCTGCTTAGAGAAGTGTGGTCAAACCGCTCTGACATTAATCCTAAATGTCACGACTAAATTCAATGATATTCAATCACATTAGTTCTTTTTAACATAATCATATTGTAAGAAGTAGGAAACTGGTGATGGTGAGCTTATTTTCCCTGCATTACGATGTCGCCGCCCTTATTCTAACCACAGCAAAGAGCAGCAACGGCTGTTTTTAAAAGTTAGTTGTTGTCTGCTGCTCATCATCTCCTCACACTGCAGGACGAACACGGTTTGTATGTATATAGTCAGCCAGTGTGTTTTATTTTGCCACCAGCAAAAAGCTGCTGTTCAGCACAAAGATTTACAGCTGCTGTCTTATTCGAGCACCTGACCCCTTCTCCCGCCTGCTCAAACCCAGCACTCCCACTGCTCTCTCTAATGTCTGTAGGAGGGCTCTGAGCAGTTAAACAGTCATGTGTTTCTGATCCAGGTCTGTAAACACACAACTACTGTCCAAACTCACAGAAATTATGCACCGAAGGGACGTGTGGGAAGCTGGGCCCCGACAAAACCGAAGGGGAGCGGATAAACCAGGTTTTATGCACCCGTGCCCTCCAGTAACACACCAGTAGGGAGTAATTTAGTAAATTACAGCATTTTGTGTTATTTTATTATTATTTGTTCTGGGATCGTATTCATGCTGACGTAGAATAACCTGAATTAGAGTTCACTCCTGCGTGATTTGTTGTTTATGTCCAGAACCCACAGCTGAGTGAAATATGAAGGCGTAGATGCAAACCAGCGTCGTGCTCGGAAAACAGGGTGGGATTTGAAGGAATCTATTATCATATATTATCGCACTCAGCGGAAGAGGCAGGTTAGAGGCTAGTAGAGTATCACTTGTGACCAAACACATCAGCTTGATCCCCTGATCCCTTTAAAGCGATGCCTCCACCAGCACGATGCCGAAAACTCGCAGAGTTTCAGCAGGAAAAGAAAAATGCCAAATAAGACAGAACAGCTGAAATACTGCTCTGTAACTATTTAATTACTGCATTACATGTTTGTGTTTATTCATGATGACATCACAGCGGGTGGCAAACTAATGAGATCAGCCAAAAGCACAGGATGGGCCGGTGAGATGCCAAACATTTTAAAATACGTACGTACTCCAGGTAGCTGGTCTCAGAACAGCTATGACACCAGCAGCATGACCTCCACTAGCATGCTAGCAGGCTACACCTCTGTATCTGCCTGAGAGGACTGCAGTCATTTCAGAGTGATTCTGGACTTTGAAGAGAGATACTGCACTGCAGATTTTTGTTTAATTAGTGGAAATAAAGCAAAGGATGTGATTACTGAATATCATTATGTTAACATTTCATTATAAATTTAACTCATAAAATGTCCAAAGCTTACCATACAAGCATTTACTTTTACTTCACGGCTGTAATGACAGTTAGTTTTGCACAGTTACTCTTTGTCACGCTGTCATGGTGGTTGGCGCCATCGCGTCACCTGAACTGCATGTGATTGGTTGTGTGTCTGTCTGCGTTAGCCCTGTGATGGACGGGACACCTCTTACCCTCCACAGCTGGGACAGACTCCAGTCTTATGTTTACATTTACTGAAGTACAACTCTTAGAGAACATGATACGGCCAGGTGTTGGTGCTGAGTTACAAACAGTGACTTCTTACCTCGTCAGAGGAGTTTCAGGGTTAATATCAAATGACACTTTAACCCCTGCTTTGCCCTTTCTCATGCATATCTCGTCGGACCGATATCAGCGTTTAATTGACAGGTCTATGTGTTGGCATTAGTCAGGCTCTGGTGACTAATGAAACAGCTCTCCGTCCATCCAATATGTGGATGAAACCAACACCCTGCGGCTCGATGCCTCGCGTCTGCAGGATGTTACCACTGCTGCCAATTAAAACTCTCACATCAGCATGAGATGGTTTTAATGGACCCCGGGCCAGTCGCTTCAGTCCAGCTGCAGTATAACTGAATACAAAGTAAGGGTTTTCACACGAGTGTGTCTCTGCAAGCTTCTTATTAAATGTTCTTAAATATTAAAAACATAAAGTCCACATTTTCTTATTATTTTTCTCCAGCATAAGTAAAAATTCAGTTCTTCTGTTTTTGTTAATGAGCCCACAGTGTGGTCATGTGAAACACTCTGAATACATTAATGCTATGCATAACTGTGCTTTGTTCACCTGCCTTTGGCCTGGAAACACCTGAGAGATTTACCTGTAATATGCAAATTATTCTTATTAATTTGAGCACACTAACTTTTTAGTCCTGCAGAATTCCCTCGTTCCACATGAGCTTTGCTGCTGATGTCATGTCACACTGCTTTTCCTTTTCTGCTTTGCTAAGTTTTTCTTCTAAGTCTTTTTGTTTGCTTATTTTGATGGACTTTAATGAAATTAAATCTACTGCTATTTCATTTCCATTAAGATGAAATCCAGTCCTTTATTGAAATCCTTGTACCCAGATGCTCTTGTTGTACATGTGGGATCACACCTAAGCGTTGGAGGTGGCGTTGGATCCGGGGTAGGGAGGGTGATGCGTCGGTGAGTGCTTATCAGTATCAGTGTATGTGTGTGTGTGCGTGTCCAGAGTTCAGCTGAGACAGTGTCCTTCGCCCTGCCAGGCTAAGTAAACAGTCTTCCAGCCAACCCAGGTGGCCTTGCATGGAATGGGAAGGAACAGACTCAACACAGTCGTTATCAGGGTGTTGTTGTTCGGCTCCAGCCTCGAGCCCACAGCTGGCACCGAAGGGCTAGCAGCATTATGATGGTGATTTGTCTTTTGCAACAACTCATGAGAATTTCAAAGCTGTTCTTTAAAACTCCGACACTGGTCTCTCAATCTCCCGTTGGAGAACCGCGAGCTTCCCATGATGTTATTAACCTTCAGTTCCGTGGTCTTGTCATTATTTTGCTCAGAGAGCCGATTCTGAGACCTCACGACCGCAGTCAGCTGTTCCAAGATGTGATCCAGGTGTTGTTCTGAGTGAGCTTTTCCTTGATGTAATCCAATGTACACTCAGAGGTCTTATTCTGAGTATTCACTGCAGCCGTAGGCGTCTCCAAGCTCTTATTCATGCTGCTCTCAGTGAGCCCGTTCTGAGAAGTCGCGCCTCGTCCCATCGTTTCAATCCCAGCGGGCTTATAAATCTCTAAAAAAACAAACAAATCTTGGCCTCCAGACACACTGTGAGGAGTTTGATTAAGGGAGTTTTTCTTCCCAACTTTTCAAAAGTCTCGGCTGTAGCATATTATCTGATTACAGATTTCCATATCCTATAGTATTCTGTACTTTGTTGTATAAATAAAAGTGAATTAAATGAATAATAATGTATAAACTGAAATAAGTGTTTGGCAGTTCTGAGGACAGGCAGTGTTGCCAGGTTCAGTTTTACTACATGTTTAACAATGAGCCCATTAGTTCCTCTTTAAATATTTCATAAATGTCACTTGGAAATCTGCCACAGGATGATACCATTAAAATTAGAAATCGTTTTTAGGCTTCCCATGAGCATGCCAAGATGGAGACAATATGGCATCCATCATTAAAAACTGTCTCGTCGGCCGTACTCTCAGGATAATTTAAGGAGACAGGAGGACTTGTGGTGATTAACAAATATATAAGATTTATATAAACTGGATCTCGGTTGCACTTTGTCATTGCTGTTCCCACTAATGGATCTTTGTGAGGTAATCGTCAGCCAATGACGGAGAGGCGCTGTCAGCTTGTTCCTCGTGCTCGTATAAAGTTTGTTTGAGTCTAATTAAAATTCATTGAAAACTTTTTTTCCAAATGTTGAGCTCCTCATAACATGCAATATTGATATAGCTGCTCTGGTTTTTCAGCTTACTGCTGCTTTCATCTGTTCATAATTAGCAAGTTCTGAATTTGTGATTGCTTCATAATAAACACTAAAAACTGTCTGACAGCTGTTTAAGGAAAGGACAGAAATATCAGCACAGCTCTGCTGCTACTATCCTTTTTATTAGTCTGAATTATTCATTTGATTTTTATGTCATGTTGAGGAAACCTGAGGACTGCTTTACGTTAGCAGCTCCAGGCACTCGGAGCAGGCGGGCGCTGACAGTCATCAGTCTGAGGTTACGTCTTCATGTGTGGTCACCGCACAGTTTCTAGCCTGTTTCACTCCACGTTCACGCAGATGTTCTGGCTCTTCTGTGCTTCATCAGCTGCTCGAGGACTCTTCGGCTGGGCTAACTTAGCTCGCAGGCTGTAGTATTCAGCATCCCTCTCTCTCAGCGATAGATTTAATTCCTGTATTTGACATTTTACTCACTTTAATTCAGACGTCTGATTCTCTCAGCACTAATTTTGTGGTTCTTAGAGGATAAAACACATACATGTCAGTGGCCAGGTGGTGCATGCACTCCGCTGTGCCTTCTTCAGCATGAATGGGCCTCCTCTGTTTGCAGCTGATATTTAATATACCGTATTCTCAGCAGGCCACACTTAATTAATCTTTCCGTCTTGCCCGTCCACGTGTCGGCCCTCTGCGCGTCTTCGCCTGATACAGCAATCACGTCTGACGACGTTCTTCAAGCAATCATTGCTCCAAACAAACAGTCCAATCACAGCAGACGGAGTTTGTGGATATTTAGCCCTGAATGAGCTGTTCCTTTTGCCCCCACACGAGCTGGGGGGCACGGCGATGTGCATCAAAGAGAAAACCCTGCAGGTGTCATTACTGCGATCATCATTTCCATGAACAGAACAGGTACAGATGTGCTCCGGTTGGGTTTGACACACGGACGACGGCACACCGGAGGATATTTTCTTTCTAAATGAATTCTGGATTTTGGGCTCTTGGTCGGCCGGAGCGAGCCCTAACCCTTAAATATCTTTTATCTGTAGACTTCCAGATGTCTTCATGTGTCGGAGGCGAACACAATGTGCTCCTGATTAAGGCTTATTGCTTCTTCTGTCTGACATAACTCATCAACAAATGCCCAGCAGTGAAAAAGCAATTGATTTGGTTGGCGGGAGGTCTGAGCTCCAGCTGAAATTAAAATGACACAGTCCATTGCTCCCACTCGCAATATTCCTGCTCGTGTCACAAGAGACTCTGTGAGACGCACGATTAATGCTTACAGGCAGAATCTGGCCTCATCCAGTCCCGACTGCTCTAATATCAGTGGCAGAACACAGAGTGGGAAACACAGAAATCACACCGTTTAATTAAACTCTTGTTGACTTGTGACAGTGCTGTGTCACTACTTACATGACAAGTTTGGGGAAAGTTATAAAAGAGAAGGTTGAGGGTTATCAGAGGGATTCATTACACCTGACTGGGAAAAGAAATTAAAGCACAAGTTTCCTAAAATAATCTTTCAAACTAATTTGTAAATGTCAGACTTTTTTGTGACAATTTAACAAGTCAAATTATCATAAGCGCTTTGCTGAGAGCTTCAAATCTGCATGTATGCGAGTCTCCTTTCAGAGAGTCTGCAGTGAAGCAGCCACTTGGTCTAATGACGAGCGTTTCGCTGTCAGCCGTCCAGTGAGATCCCTCCTGCACAGACACTTTCTGAACTGCTTTAAAGTGGACAAAATCAATATTTTAATAATGATGTAACAAAGGCCAAAGAACAACGTGCAACTTAAAAGGGGTCGCTCGCAGTGGCCAACCGTCATTATCAACCTCGGGCTTTATGGAGTTTTACAGCAAATTTCAGCTGCACTTTACTTCCCTGCTCCAGCCTCAGCTTCCTCACTGCGCTGCTGTTTTCCTGCATTATCCATTCAGCACCCAAAATCCGAGAAACTTACTGGCTAGCTTATTTACATAATGGAGCATTTAGCAGCTAAAAAGTGTTTCAGAGGCCAGAAACAAAAGTGCGGCAGAATAAATATTGGCTTTATTTGCCAGATGGTCAGAAACTCTACTCTGAATAAATCACAGTGTTACCGTCAGATGTGTAAATAAGCAACCGTTTGCCAAGAAGTGTCTGCATTATTGTTGCTTCAAATCGCAACAATAAATCAGCTGATGTAAAGCAAACATAATAAATGGACATGTGTGTTAGCTGTCCGGGAACCAGCATTTCCTCCCAAGATGAGGTCAGACGACCTATCGACGCGCCCGTGTGTGCTGCTCATGTAATATCGGTTCTTTTGTTTATCTCACACCGCACAGAAACCTCATTTCTTTTGCCTTCCTGGTGATAAATTATGTTTATAGGAATATGCAGAGAGAATCTATTATCTGACTGTTTTCAATTCAATAGCGAAAGGGAGAAAAATTGACCTCTACTCTTTTCAAGGCACGATAATAAGCACTGAGCGGTTCTTAATAGAATACAAACAAACATGGGCACTGACACATAATATACAAACAGCCTGTGAGTTATTGCATTTGTGTTGTGAAGCTTTTTGCCAACGTGAGCTCTGTTTTTAAGCCTTTTTCTAACTCTCATTACGCTCTGTGACAAAGACTGGAGGTGTTTCACATGCAGCTGCTGCCTGGACTCAGTCACGCTGTGAATATTACTAAACGTCAGACGCATTCGTGGTCAGCGGCGTTTTCGCCTCTTTAATCTTTTATCATTAAAACATTTCTTTTAACTTTGGAAAGAAAACAAAGGGCAAAAAACCCACACAGTCAAACTGGTGGCGAACCCGTCGACGGCCCGCCACGAGACAGATGGGATTACAATACGAGGACACTAATAACACATCCATCCATTCTGTGCCTGTGTGGGAGTGGAGCACATCACTGTGAGCCAAAATTGTCAGATGGTCACTGCACCTCTCATGTGAAGAGGGAGCGTCCACAATCATACACTGTGTGTCCTGCCTTTGCCAAGTGGCATCTTGTCCCTTTATGTTGTCCTTTGATTATCATTGAGAACATGATGCATAAACTCCAGTCAGCAGCTGCTATAATACTGCCAGAGCCTCGAAGACACTTACAGGTCTGTTTCATACATGTTGACATTAAGACACTCAAGAAGCACATCGCAGTTCCCACTGCAGTAATAATTATATGTTGAAACGACTGCTGAGGTTGATCACAGCATGAATATTTTAGATGCCTATTGTCTAATTGCACTTAATTAGAGTAAGAACTGAAGGGAGCGTCCAGGGCGGATGCTGAGATGAAGCAGTAGCTGATGATGTAAATAAAGCAGATTCTGCAGAGTCTGCTTTCACTTTGAAAAGCACACATTCAAAAATCGCACTGGAAACAATGATTTCCAAAATGAGCATTAATTTCTGGAAGCTGTGGCAGGAATATTCAAATCTCACACATCAATCTATCCTGATATCCTGCAGCTTCTTATGGCAGCAGATTACAAGTGTTTGACTCTGATAAAGAAGATTTCTGTAAAAGAAATGTAGCTGCGACCAGCATATGAGAGACGTTCGCCATGTTTCCTCTAAATGTAATCAGATTCCCCTCTGTGAGCGATTTCCTGCAAATGATTAACAGTTAACACATTTTCAACAATAGTTTGATGCAGGATCAGCGTACGGTGCCAAGAATAATATTTTAGGCCAGCTGCTGTATGACAACCTCACTGCACAGCCTCAGTGACAAACACAGACTGGAAAACCTCGGGGACACGAGTGCTGCTTCCCAAAGGTGGAGGAAACCTCGTGTGGCATCGTACGGCTTCTTATACGTCCCTACTGTCCCAAAGACTCACAGCAATGCAACGATTTTTCATGCTTCTCACAGCGGTGCAGGTGGCCACGCTCTCACTCTGCAGTGTCAGGTTATCATAAGCTGCATTTGGTTGGATCAGTTTTAATATTTAGAAGAGAAATATTGTGATCTGTGAATAAATAATGAGTAATATTAGCCTTTTGTTGTGGAAAAACGCAATTCATTTTCCCCTTAATTAATCATCTCGATTACACCTGCGTTCATGAAAAACACAATGAACACACGATGATCCTGTTCAGCATCCGAACCAGTCAGACCTGCATCCATCACGCCGTCAAACGCAGTCCTGAGTGACTCTACTGCCATGAGATGAAGCCGGTGTTGATTGACAACTCTTTCAAAATGTGCACTCACCACCTACGTATTAGGAAAACCTGTTTAACTAACCAAATGTCTAATCTGCAGTTCAGCGTGGCCCAGATTACCTGCTGAATACCAATCTGATCAGAAAGGGGAAGAAACGTGATGTAAGTGACCTTGAACACAGCATGGTTGGCGGTCCCAGACGTGCTGCTCGGACTTTTCAGGAGTTGCAGAGAAAAGCAGAAAACATCCAGCGAGCAGCAGTTCTCTGAAAACGATTTGTTGATGCTAGCAGTGAGACGACCAGGCTGCTCTGATTGGACGGCGACAGTAAGTCAAATCACCGCTCATTACAACCAACATATGCAGAAGAACATCTGAAAGCATGTAGAGCACAGCGAGTGCAGCTCCTGACAGCTAAGAACAGGAGGCAATATTCACCCAGGCTCACCAGAGTCAAGCAAATCATTGACAAAAAGCAGCGGCACTGAAGAGTGTCCATGTCTGCCGTGGCGCTCTGATGGTAGAGTCCGACGTGAGGCAAACAACATGAAAGCGTGGCTCCACCCTGCCTCGCATCAACGGTCCAGGCTGCAGTCGGCGTGATGATGCCGGGGACAGTTTCCTGGCACACTTTAGGCTCTTTAGCACCAACCAAGTTTGAACAACACCACCTACTTTACTGTTGGAGCTGCCCGTGTCCGTCCTCTGATGGAGGGCTGAAACTCAAACTGCTCTCTTGAACGTGACAGTGTGTTCACGCGGCGTCCACAGTCACCGGATCTCACAGGACGCTGTGGGTGGCCAGCGAGTGCACAGTATATCATTTTGCATGTTAACTGTTTTAAATCCTCCTGATCCAGACGCGGCTGGGCTGCACAGAGGCAGTCGTCTAAAACTGTGTCCTGATCAGTGTTGATCAAGTTACTTGAAAAAAGTAATCAGTAACTAATTACTGATTACTTCCCCAAAAAAGTAATCCCGTTACTTTACTGATTACTTATTTTCAAAAGTAATTAGTTACTTAGTTACTTTTTAAAAACACGATTTACAACCTGAAGAGGTGATAAAGCGATAGATCTTTCAGCCCAATTCTACTTTTTCTACATAATCCATCATACAAAATGTAATCAAATGGAAAAGTCTCTTTTTAAAACTTGTTTTATCAGTTTTAATCTTTTAACTTTATGCATCAAGCAAAGATTTAATTATCTGCAACATTCTCTGACTGGAAGAAATTAGTTTAACATTTAAAGCTATTTTCTGCACATTCCAGCACATAAAATAAAATAATTTTTTGTGTTTACACTCAGTCTTTCAAATAGATGCAAGTAAAACACAGCAGAAAATAAATAAAGTCAAAGACTCAGCGGTCCTGTTGCTCTATTTTCACCTGTAAAGCAGGAGTGGGGTAGGCGGAGGTTTACCCTGGTGCAGGTGTGCCGCGGTCAGTGGAAGAATCTGCGAGTTTCTCTGTGAGTTTCCCATTACGTCGTAGCTACTCGGTGCTTGTTGGAAGTTTAGGGGTTTTTCGCTGTAAAAAGAAGTTTTCTTCCCACGCACAGCGGACACTAATGTTTTTGTCACTTTTTATGGAATCAAACTCAAAGTAAGGTCAGTACTTCCACGCTTTAAACGCTGCACGCTCATACTCTCTCTGCACTCGATATATGATCCACTGTTGATCTGCACACAGCTGTTGTCACGAACGTCGCACTCACTTACGTCACTGTCGTGAGACACTCTTGCAAAAAAATCACGGTTTTAGTAACGCAGTAACGCAGCGTTCCTACGGGAAAGTAATGGTAATCTAATTACCGATTTTGCAATAGTAATCCCTTACTTTACTCGTTACTTGAAAAAAGTAATCGGATTACAGTAACATGCTACTGTAATCTGTTACTTAATCAGGTAATTGAGTAACCTGGTCCTGATTGCGAATGACTCTGCAGTGGTTCAGACGTGTGCTGTCTGTGGCTGCAGAAGCTCGGCTGGGCTACATTCTGTTCTTTCACACATTCATACAGCTCAGAAATGCAGGACGGTCCCCTGATAGTGGGTGGGTGGGGGGGGACAGAGAACGAGAGGGGGGAGGGGGGGGGCGGCTTTGACTTTGGGCATTATTGCAGCTGCAGAGAAGAGCTCAAATTGATACCGCTCGGGTCCACCAGCGTCCTCCACCACACTAATGCCTGCTTCAGGGGATTCTTGAGGGGAGAAGTCCTCCATCTATCCTCTGTTGCACAGGTGCTGTGTGATTGTTTCGCTCTCCACTTTCCTCTGGCCCAGGGAAAAATGAACAACTCTTGCCTCACACATCAGTTCCTCTTCTTCAGCCCCTTTTTCACACCTCTTAGCATTTTTTAAAATTCTGCAGTGGGTGGAGGTGGACTCGCAGCTCGGGGCGATTTTACACTTTAACAAACTAGTCACTGGCATCCTGTGAGAGACGGTTAAAATGTTTCATTTACATAGCAAGAAAAGCATGGATAAATACACACAAACACACGCAGAGCAACAAAGACGTGAAGCCAAGCCTGCAGTTTGTTTGACACTAAACCTCAGCGCACCTTTACAAACACCTGCTAGTTTGTCTCTTTGCTCGCTTTAATTCATCTGTGTGAGTTTCTGGACTCTGGTGAAGTAAACCTCATCATCATTATCTAACTAATCAATCCTCATATTGTTGAGTCAGTCGGCCCATCGTTAGCTTCCACATTTTCTCAGCTTTCACCGTCTCTGCCTGACTAACAGCATCCACGGGTGCTGAACAGGATTCCCCATCACTCTCTTTTTTAACCCTACAGTTTCCCGTGCACTGACCTCGTCTGGCACTCGTAAAGAAACTGAAACCAAAGCGTAAGGCTTTACAGAGCTGACGAGGCCAGACTGACGTCGGTGAAACAAAAAGGATGAAAAGAAAAAAGATAGTGACGTTTTTATCAGCTGTTCAGAGAACGAAAAAAAGGAAAATAGCTGTATGTGTCCCTGAGGTCTGTCAGCCCACCGGGAAACTGCCTGCTGTGCCAGATGGCCCATTGAGCCTCTAAGCTTTAAACGTGTTTTATGGCACTTTGCACAGGGATTCAAAAAGCATTAAAACAACTGAATTCTAGTTTGTTATGTGACTGACGTGAACGCACTGATAAAGCTGGACCTCCCACTGCCTTCAAGACCACAGAGTGACGTGAACCACTCAGAGATTTTGGTCCATGTTCAGATGACAGCGTCACCAGGCTGTTGCACATGCTCAGTGTGAATGACCCGTCCCACGGCAGCAACAACACGTGTTCACGCCGTCGTCGACTAATAAAAACCATGAAAATGTTCTGGAAATCCAAAATGTTGATTCTGGTCATCTGGATGTTCTCAGTGGGAGAAACGTTTCATCATCATTTGTACAATGACAGAAACCAGCACTGAGGGAACAATGGGCTGGGAGGTCAGTTCATTGATCATTAATATGCAAACTGTCATGATAATTGATCAAAGATTATTGATCAGTGTCCATGAGTACCATTCACCGAGGTGGGGCACGGCTGCAATCACAGCATTGTAAGATGGAGATACAAGAGATTCAAGACCCAATCAGGATTCATGAAGTCGTGTAGAGATGCAGGACAAGTTTGGAAGGGATCCAGTCAGAAGTAATCTCCTTGTGCAGCGAGGTTAGGCGCACAGTTTGACCCGCCACCAATAAACGGGGTGGAGCCCACGATCCCTGTTTGTCAACCCAAAAAACGTCGAGGGTTGGAGCAGAAGAGCAGACACAAGGACACGCTTCATATGACGTGTCAATGGAAATAAGACGCTTTGTAAACTGTGTGCAGCAACTTTCTCTGGTTTAGTTTAGATTTAGTCGATCAGACTGGGAGGAGCCTCTCTCCTGGACCAACGAGGCATCAACGAGGCATCATCCAGAGGACCACGGCTTCCAGATCCTTCTCTGTTGTTTGTCATTAACTCAGGGACATGTACTTTTTACAAGACTGTGTTTGAGTCCATGCACTGTCAGCTCAGAGGTCATAAGGGGACAAAGCTGATTGACAGCTGTGTTTGCAGCAACGCAGAAGAAATGAGGTAAAATGCAAAAAAAACCCCAAAAAATAAAGTTAGTCTGAATTCAGGTTCAAGTGCATTGAACTATAAACTGTGAGACATGCGTCCAGCTCGCGGCTGGATGTTTTTCAAAGAGTGTAATTGCACATATGTATTATTCATAGCCGATCGTATTTCCAGGAGAAAAAAAAAATCATGTGACAGTGAGTAGTGCTTTTGCCCAAGGGAAGGATTGATCTCATTGTCCCGGTGCGTCCCAACCTGTTCTGAAAAACCTCCACAGCTCTCACTTTATCACTTTAACATCGTTGGTAATTACCAGAAACCTGAAACGCAGGTCGGAACCTGGAAAAAATCCACAAACCACGAGTGTGAGTCTTGGGACAGAGCCAGATATCCCATTTAATATCAGCACCGATGTCTTTGGATGTTCAGTTTCCTATTACTATCACTTATTTTGTCCAACATTTTTGCTTTAGTGCTTTGCTTTAGCATCAAGCGGCAGCTAATGGAGGTCAGCCTTGATTTCTGCAGATGGGATTTGAACGTGCTGGAACAGCAAAGCCTTCTGCCGTATCTTTTTAAAGTCTCTGAAACAAACACAACTTTATTTTCATGACAGGAACTTGCTTTTTAATTCAATTCAATTCAATTCAATTTTATTTATATAGCACCAAATCGCCTCAAGGCGCTTCATAGATACAGAGAAAAACCCAACAATCATATGACCCCCCATGAGCAAGCACTTTGGCGACAGTGGGAAGGAAAAACTCCCTTTTAACAGGAAGAAACCTCCAGCAGAACCAGGCTCAGGGAGGGGCGGGGCCATCTGCTGTGATTGGTTGGGGTGAGAGAAGGAAGACAGGATAAAGACATGCTGTGGAAGAGAGACAGAGGTTAATAACAGATATGATTCAATGCAGAGAGGTCTGTTAACACATAGTGAGTGAGAAAGGTGACTGGAAAGTAAAAACTCAATGCATCATGGGAATCCCCGGCAGCCTACGTCTATTGCAGCATAACTAAGGGAGGATTCAGGGTCACCTGGTCCAGCCCTAACTATATGCTTTAGCAAAAAGGAAAGTTTGAAGCCTAATCTTGAAAGTAGAGATAGTGTCTGTCTCCCGAATCCAAACTGGAAGCTGGTTCCACAGAAGAGGGGCCTGAAAACTGAAGGCTCTGCCTCCCATTCTACTTTTAAATACTCTAGGAACAACAAGTAGGCCTGCAGAGCGAGAGCGAAGTGCTCTAATAGGGTGATATGGTACTACAAGGTCATTAAGATAAGATGGGGCCTGATTATTTAAGACCTTGTATGTGAGGAGCAGGATTTTGAATTCTGGATTTAACAGGAAGCCAAAACAGGAGAAATCTGCTCTCTCTTTCTAGTCCCTGTCAGGACTCTTGCTGCAGCATTTTGGATCAGCTGAAGACTTTTCAGGGAGTTTTTAGGACATCCTGATAATAATGAATTACAGTCGTCCAGCCTGGAAGTAATAAATGCATGAACTAGTTTTTAGAAGAAATCCATCCATCAGCCCATTCTGTTGTTTAGATCATTTCAACATACTTTGGTCAAAGTCCTCATTAGGGATGGGTATCGTTACTATCATTGCAAAGGTAAAATGATTGGCTAGAATCCAAAGTGTCTGACATCTCAGGAAAAAAAAGCACCGAAATGTGCGCTGCTTTTCGGTCTGGTTACAACCATTTATGTTAGTCCTCACTGAGATCACGTACCATGGTCCCTAGATATGCAGATACATTTCCAAACTGTCAGGCTCTTCTGGTGCCACATTAAACACCGTCACAGTCAAAGCCGAGTATTCATTTCTAATAGCATCTAAGAGCTTTTGAATTGTATTCCTGGAAGACTGCCTCTGGTTTGTGGCTTCTGGTTGAATATTTAATGAAAAATAATCTATTAATGCTGATGGCAGAATGACACTACCTGCTCATTCTAATATTTAAGGGTAAGGTACTACAAGCAAACCATCCTGACACAAATCTCATCCTCCAACTCTGAATTTTAGACACATTGCTAAATGTGACGTAGCTCCTCTTGGATGCTCCGCTCTCATTATTTTAAGAGACACTTCAACAAAATGTGCCCAGACGTCTTCTCTCCGGTGGCTGTGCTGTTAAACTCTAACATCAGGGTCTAAGACAGTCACCGGTTCACGTCATATACGAGAAAACGGCTGCGTGTCTGGATAAAAATGACTTTTATTCAAATATATGAGCAAGAAGGGAAAACTAGTGAAGCCGTATTACTGAACTCTGGTTCTTGTCTGTGGAAAAGAAACTGATCCATGTTTCCAGTTTCATGTACAAACATCTGTTGTTTGTTTTTTGTTTTTCTGTGAAGCTTCAATATATCTGATATTTTTAAAAACAGGCATTTTTAATCTCAGGATCAGGGAGAAACTGTTTGGGAAGTTCATTCTTCTTCTTCATCTGTTCCCGCTGGTGCAGGGTCCGCTCTTCGGCAAAGGTCTCTCCATCTGGTTCTGTCCAAGGCGTCCTCAGGTGATGCATTGACGGTCTTAATGTCCTCCTTAATTTTGTCCATCCACCGTTTCTTCGGTCTGCCTCGAGGCCGGCGTCCTTCTGGGTCGATCATCATAGCCGTTTTTGCTACAGAGTTCTCATCGCTTCGAATCACGTGTCCATACCACCTCAGGCGAGACTCGAGCATCTTTTCCTTAATTGGAGCTACAACTAGTCGCTTCCGTATGTTTGGGAAATTCATCTTACCCTAAAAAAACATGTTTTTTTAAAGTGGCAGTATCAAAAGATCAATGCTGTATTTATGGTTCTGTAGATTTACAAAACCAGGAGGCTAAAATAACAAGACCCAACCTGACCTGTTTAAAACTAACACAGGAGCTCAGTGACACCAACAGCACACCTTACCCCTGCTTCCTCCCAGACACAGCTCAAGCTACTACTGACCAGGCTGATTGGGGTGAAAGGGAAGGAAGAGGCCTTCTACAGGTGGAGGACATCTTGGCTCCTTATACAGAGTGTGGTCCTCAGGTAGGAGCCAATCATCTGTAGGCAGTACTCTTCCTACACCAATCCACGTCCACGGGCCAATTAGCATGTTTTCTCCCCATGCAATACATCATCATGACAGGAAACAGTTACACAAATTAAAACAAATGTGAAACCAGTCGTAACATGACTGCACACACGTATATACATATAGATTTAAATTCATGCAAACTTCTCTTTATTCAGGTTAACTGGGCAAACCATCAAAACACCAAAATAAGCACTCAAAACAAAAAATCTGATCAACATTCAAACACGGATGATAACAGAGAGCAGGCATGTTTATACAACTGTGCTGTAGCATCAGCGTGAACTCGTTAACTGTCCTAAAGTTAGAAGGCCTTCATTAAAGCCTCGGGCTGGTGTCACTCTTGTCTTATTGATAAAAATCCCCTGCAGGAAACAGTGACAGGAACAAAAAGCTCGCCCTGTGAAGCGCTGTCTGTACGGGTGAGACGAGCTTTATCGATTTGTATTTCACTATTCAGATCACAGCTGAGATGTGAATCCTGCACCGGCCTCTTTGCTCGGCTCTGCAGGCACAGGGACACATTCAAAGCCTCCGAGCACATTCGTTTATGCATCAGTGGATCCATTTTATATACAAGCACTTCCTGTTACCTGCAGAGACGCCGTCGTTTGAAGGGACGCAGTTTGATTGGTTAGAACGACAGAACATTAAATGACAACATAGTTAAAAACTGATTTTTACTGTAGCGATATTAAAAATTCATCCCTTCATCACATTGTATTTTTCCATAATTACACAGTGACAGTAAAGGGCTTTTCTATTCTTCTGTTCTATTGGAGATGCTGAAGCAGTTCAGTATTATTAACTCCAACATTCAGAAGCTCATTTATATCCTCTTTGCAAAGCACAGCCAAAAAAATCTAAAGCAATCAAATGCAGCTCAACATGACAGCTGCAGTTCATGCGCTTCTGCTTTTTCCTCACACAGTGACATGAAGGAGGAGCCAAAGTTCATAATGTCTGATTTATTGCTCCACACGGTTTCAGCTGATAATGATGATCTTCACTCTCACTTCATTTAGAGGATGAAGATCAGAGGGAGGAGGTGTCTCATCTTCATCCCACCCCTGCAAGATTAAACGACGTCGTATCCCAGTGCAGCCACCTTCTCTGGGGAGACATCTAAGTAGAAACAGCTCATTCCCCTGAGTGGGTGGGTGGTATGAAGCTCACCTTTGGATAAGCTATCACGAGGTGTCTCTGCTCTCAATCAGTCTGTATCTATCCCTCTCAGGAAGCTCCTCAGTGAGAGCAGGCAGCATCAATACTGTTTTCACCCCACGCAGCTCTGAGTGAAGGCCCATTCTCCCCGAAATCAGCTGAGAATTCCTCAGAAAGTGGAAATTGAAACTCTTCAAATAAGTAAAAAAGCTCCAAATGTTTCAATTCTCTCAGGATTGGACTTTGTCCTTAACGCCTTTAAATGTAGACGAGCAAAGTTTCCATCAGTAATCTGCATAGACTGATCCATACAGTTAAACCTTGTGCTAAATCACTTAGCATCATTCTGTTTACATCAGCTGGCAAAACTGAGCGTTTCCCCTTTGACGCGGGTTAGCCGAAGCTCACGAGTCTTATGTGGAAACGAAGATGTTTCTTTCTTCTTTGTGTGGAGAGCAGAGTTTGGTGCCAACTCAATTAACTATGCAAAAAGGAAAACAACAACTTCCACATAAATTAGAAAAATTAATGCTATTTACACAAACAAAACTAATTATTGTATCAGCCAAGCACTTTGTCTGCTGGCACATGAACACATCTCAAAGGCATTCTCCTCACTATTCTTTGGTTCAGCAGTTAGCAGAAGCATCGAGTGTTTTGTGCATTTGTACTCATGTGTGTGTGCACGCAGGGACAGCCTGTTTTTACTTCTATGGTCCAGGAGTCAGTGCTCACACCACCTGTCACTGGAGGCCTCACGCATCCATCAAACACCACTTCCTGCTGTGCATTCAAAACGTTCTCCATCCCCAGAAGGGATTTGATTAGAAAGCCACTGTCCACATCAACCGTTTATGATCTTTCCTAACAAATTAAACTGAAATGAAATTAGTTTTCACAGCACAGAAGAGACTGGATAAATCCACTGTACTAGTGAAGATTAATTTCCACAGTTGCTGATTTAAAAATAAATAAATAAATAAAAACACAGCTTACAAAAGCGTATATTTATTCCCTGTACAGTGAGGCGATGCCAGGTGGCTGGTTTTACTGAGATAGTGGTGTCACATGAAACTACCATTTAAACGTGAAGCTAGACTTCTCTTCTTCCCCACACGGCCACGAAAACTAAAGAATATATTCATCACTGGTAGAATTAATGCGAGGTACACCGCACCGAGGCAAACGGAGAGGGATAACCTCGGGACAGCAAAGCTGTGCATAAATCCTCATTTAAGCACAAACTGCATGAGGTCCGTGTGGCGAGGTGTTTTACAGATCGTACGTATTTGAATTAATCTACTGTGCAATAAAAAGAAGCGATCTGTCATTATAATGCACCCGCAAAAATGTAATCTTGGCTGGAAGTGGGTGAAATTCAGTTTCCTCTATAGTTTCCTGCAGCTATAAATTGATCATATAATGACAAATCGTTCTCAAAGTCCTTGAAAGCTCCTATCCTCGTGACAGATCTGAAATAAGCTACGAGCATTTGCGTGTGCACGTCTATACCGTTAATTACGCCGCTGTAACAGACAGTCACGCCATTCTGTAAACAGATGTCGTACAAAGGACACTTTAGGGGAACTGGAGGTGTTGTACATTTGCCATTACCTGTAACGGCGCTGCATCGCAGCGTTTGTCTCATTGACTTTGAAGCACGGCGCCCTCAGCTAATGTAATGTGGACGGGAATGGAAGCACCGGCCCATTAAAGTGTAAGTACAAGCAGAATCTGACAGATGCTGTTTGAATGATCCACAACAAACTGTGTCACACAGCTGTCTCACTGAACACAGCTTTTAATATAAATGTGGGTTCATGGTGGGAACACTGGGACACAAAAACTCATCTCTGTACAGAAAGACTAAAACTGACTAAAACTGTAACTGGAGCACAATCGATGCTTTTCTGCACTCGGGGGTTGTGACGTCCCAGTGAGTTATTCTGGTCTCTTTTAACTGAGGACCTGCAGTCAGGCCCACTTTACAGATATGTGCAGGTTGCAGGGAAAGTGATGCTAGCTGCTAAATTTCATAAGAACTTGTAACTTCTCATCATCATCCTCTGACCATATATGATACTGAAAGTCTTCTACCTGGAGGGACGACTGTGACACAGGTGCAGGCTGCTCCAGCTAATATTCATCTCTGTGCTGGTGTGGTCACCGCTTACAGGGACGCGCCGCAGCACTGCTCTGCCCTCGTCTTCATTTCATCTTTGCACACCAAAAGGACAAAAGCCCCAAACAAAAATATACACAAATAATGTACAATTAATGACTGATTGTCACAGTTTGGGGAATATTTTTCAAATCCTGCTGACAGACAGAAACAGCGGTTTGCATGAGCGTTTGTTTTCAGGACCTAAAGTTAGCTAAAATAAGCAGCTCTGCAAAGAAAACCTTCATGTTTTGCAGCTTTTTGGTTCCTTTTAAATGCAGCTTGGGACTCTAAACATTCATCGTACTGAGAATAAGAACTTTGCTTCATGTCAGTTTCATATAGAAAGTGACGCCGCGGCGAGCGTGGGAGGGCTGTGCGTGAATTCTGAGCAGGCAATTTTTTCCTTTGTTTGTTTTATGTTTGGATACAGAGCATAGAGAATTACCTGCTCACTGTTTGTTTTTACCCTGACAAAGAGACATTTTATCAAGGGATAAATGATGTTTGCAGCCTCGTTCAAGAGATAAGAATGAAGCCAAAGACAACGCTCTAAACTTCCAGTACATCTATATGATGTGTGTGTGTGTGTAACATCTGCTGTATTATACCAAATGGCACAAAAGCATAAAGGCTGGATGCTCTTCATGGATCAAAAATGAAGTGCCTGTGCAGTCCACAGCTTTTATACAGTCCTGTGAAAAAGAAAGTATGCTCTCTTTCAGTTCAAGGTTTTCCGCATCAAGACATAATGAAAACCCACACCTTTCTCTACTGTAGAATAACTCTCATTAAATTGCTGCTTCAAGCTACAAGAAACGAAATGGGTCGTTTTTTTAAATCAAAGGAGGAAATAATAGCTGTCATTTAGAGGCTGTAGCTGCTTCTTAAAAGGAAGCAGATTTTTTCTCGTTTCTGCAGAATAGAAAGTATCTGTGCTAACAAAAGAAATTATTCCACGTGCTGCACAGTTTTGTGCTGTCAGCGCACATCAAAAACATCCACACTGCTCTGTCCTCTGCAGAGAGACGAGAATCAATTCAACTTCATTTACTCATAACGCTAACGCTATATTTAACGTTCTGCTGCCTCAGTTCAAACTGAAGGGAATAAAAAATGATAGTGGCTCAGATTTTTTTATTGATTCACTGATTTTTATTTAAAGGTCACTAGAACGTGCAGAACGTGACTCACTGCCTACTGATATACAGGGGGTGCACATCAAGGACCACTGTCAGGCCCACAGTTTGTGCACATATGACTGACTGTGAGCTGAAGGGTTGAGGAGAGGCCTGCGACACTGTCGCACACACACGCTCAGAACAAAGGATCTAACAGTGACTGGATCATTTACATTTTAATGTTGGAAACTACTGCACGCTCCAGTGTGAACAGACTGGTGCAGGTACAGATCAATATGCACGTTTGATTCTTAACCAACAGAATCTGGTGACAAACAAACAAAAGCAGAGTTAGAGACTCTTTCTACGGATCGATTGTAAGAAGAAACGAGCTGTCGAACTCTGAGTGACATTTAGAGCAAAGTCATTAAACAAAACTGGGTAAAAAGCCACTTTAATACCATTTTGGGATACTAGTGAAACATAATCTTCTGAGCTGTCTTTGAGAATTTTAAATTATATCAAAAGTGTCATGAAACAACTCCACTGGCAGTTTAAGCTTGTTTATCCATCTTTCCTGCATCTCTTTATCAGGACAGACAGTCAGTCAGACCCACTGGGCCAGCTTCACTGAGTCTCTGCCTGAAGGCTGGATATGTAACTTCTGAATATACTTCATGCAGACTTGATGGGTTCATTTGAATTTATTTACTATGAAAGCTAAATTAATCAGTTATGCGCTACTAAAAACAAGAGAAAGAGTTTCCCTGCAGCAGAGGACCAGCAGGTCTGTAATCTCTGCAATATTACCTGTAGTACAACATTACAACAGCTCAGTTTCCAGAACTCGAATAAACGTAATAAGCACTTTCAAAGGACCAGCACAGTATATGTATATTGTATATTGTGTTTGTATATTTCCCACAGTGCTTTATTATATCAAAGATACGTTAATGGGACTAAATGTTCGTTGTATCTGTGATGCTATTCGCTCTGAATATGAAATGACATCTGGTAAACAGCAGCCAGCTCACATTATTTGACAATGATTAAATTTACTGTTGCATACCAACTTTATGGAAACTGTGCCACAGGATCCCCGGAGTCATCGCGGCTGGTTTGTTAGCAGCAAATCTATTCGCTCTCGTTTGCTGTTACGTGTGCTTATAGTGTGCGCACTGGACCATGTGAACACTCCTAGTCGTAGGAATATATTAGTGAGATCATTCTTGGCCTCTTGTTGCACTATGGTGCCTCCAGTTTTATCCATTGCATATGCATAAGGACACACGTGCACATGTTTATGCACACCGGTGATGCAGTACACAGAGCTGGCATTGGGTGTCACGTAATCTGTCTTATCTGCAGGTGGCGATGCTAAAATACCGTCACAGATCTGTCTAACAGAGACTGCAGGCTTATAAGCATGCACGCTCCGTTAGTGTTTCATGAGCAGGGAAATGCACTCGGTATATTTGATAGTTTAATAACATACATAATACATTCTGGTAGCCTTAAACTTTAAAACAGTTCAGTATTCTCTAATTAATATTTTTCCATCTAATGAAAAGGTTTCGCATCATCGATCGCATCATCGATCATTGTGACGTTACACCTAACAGCTGACCTGCGAGTGTTTTCAGAGCACAGCTAACTTCTCAATGAAACATGAAAAATAAGATAACCATGTGAAATGATACGCTGTAGCACCACAGAGTCCTTTACCTGGTGCAGGTTTCAGATCCAGTTTGTTCGACTGGTTTGAGGAGCTGGGCCGGGGCTGCTACCTGCACCATAACACAGAACTCCAAAACAGCAAAAACAGAAATATGTGTAATTAGTGAACTCTGTGAGGCCTGTGAGAGGACAGCGTGTGTCATAGCTTCTACAAAGCCTCAGTCTACAAAATGAATAAGACCCCAGTGTGCTCTGCAGAGTGCTTTAGGAAGAGATGGAGAACAAACGTGAGAGGGTGAGATGCTGAGACAAACTGAAGCATGCTTGGCCTGGATCGTTACGCACAGTGTGAGCAGCTAATTGTGCTCAGGCATGGTACAAGGCAACCGTGCCTACTGTGAGAAACTTTAGCACAGATCCAAAGAGGAAACCAAGACTCAGCCTCAGGAGGTTTGAAAGAAAGCAGGCAGTTAGTGCACATGTGGGTAGCATGTCATTATATGGTTCTTGAGAGAATTTATTTACCTGCAGCTCAAGATGCAGTCATATGAAAAGAAAGTTTTTATAAGATGTCTTAGCATCATCATCAATATGTGTGAACACCAGAAGTTTGTCAGGAAGAACATCGTCTCCTCTGCAAAAACAACATGGCAGCACATTTGAGATTTGCAAAGTTGCATCTGAAGCAAAGTGAAAACGTCTGGAACAATGTCCTCTGAGACAACAAGACCAACGGGGAGACTGTTGGGAATAATGCACAGAGCCACGTTTGACGAACAGCAAACAGCGTATCAGCACAAACGATCGGGCGGGGGTGGAGGGCCGATGTAGCCACAGAACCCGGGCAGCGTGCAGTCGTTGAGTCGACCGTGGACTCGTCTGCACACCAAGGAATTTTAGAGTTAAATGTGAGGCCCGCAGCTAAAGCCTGAACTCGTTCAACCAACAGGACAAAGATCCCAAACACAGAACGGCTGGAAAAGAAGAGCATCACCTGCATTGGTCCAAAGTCTCATCCTGAGACGCTGTGCTGAGACCTTCAGTGAACTGAAGAGGACACAAACTCCTCCACAACAACGTGAGAGAGTGACAAATAAAGAGTTATGGCTGCTAAATGTGCTTCTACGAGCTCCTGAATCGTGTGCAGAAGTGAGTTTGAGAAGCCTGAGACATCCATGTTAGTGCTCTTCGTGTTAGCATCATTTGTCTTTAATTTTAACCACCCTCTGTTGTTTTTACCGACAAACTGAAAGTGCTCAGTCATTAACAACATGCACAACGAAGGCCAAAATCAATTCAGGACTCCTCTTGAGATGTAATCCCTTCTTTTCCTAAGCTCTAATCGATGTAACAAGCACACACTTCCATCCGGTCCAAGTTAAGCCTGCATCCATAACACTGTCTGCACTGCTGCTCTAACAAGTTTAAAGCAGCGCTGCTCTGTGGCGTGTTGGCACTCTGGACCTCTCAGTGAGGACGACGCACCACTGAGACCGTTTTTAAAGTAATGAGACCAACAAAGCAGGACGAGTGTGCATGACAGGATGTATAACAGTCACATGTATGCGCAGCTCCGTAATATTTGTATTCCAGCAAAATAAAAAATGCAGATTAAAGTCACCTTAAAGAAAGTGCTTAACAGCAAATGCTGCTCACATGTGCACAGCTGTGAGCAAACATACAAACAGGAGAAAAACAGGACCAGAGATGGGCAAGTTACTGTAATCCGATTACTTTTTTCAAGTAACGAGTAAAGTCAGGGATTACTATTGCAAAAACGGTAATTATATTACCGTTACTTTCCCGTAGGAACGCTGCGTTACTGCGTTACTAAAACCGTGATTTTTTGCGAGAATGTCTCACGACAGTGACGTAAGTGAGTGCGACGTTCGTGACAACAGCTGTGTGCAGATCAACAATGGATCACATATCGAGTGCGGAGAGAGTATGAGCGTGCAGCGTTTAAAGCGTGGAAGTACTGACCTTACTTTGAGTTTGATTCCATAAAAAGTGACAAAAACATTAGTGTCCGCTGTGCGTGGGAAGAAAACTTCTTTTTACAGCGAAAAACCCCTAAACTTCCAACAAGCACCGAGTAGCTACGACGTAATGGGAAACTCACAGAGAAACTCGCGGATTCTTCCACTGACCGCGGCACACCTGCACCAGGGTAAACCTCCGCCTGCCCCACTCCTGCTTTACAGGTGAAAATAGAGCAACAGGACCGCTGAGTCTTTGACTTTATTTATTTTCTGCTGTGTTTTACTTGCATCTATTTGAAAGACTGAGTGTAAACACAAAAAATATTTTATTTTATGAGCTGGAATGTGCAGAAAATAGCTTTAAATGT
The DNA here is from genome assembly GCF_041146795.1 of Maylandia zebra. NCBI lineage: Eukaryota > Metazoa > Chordata > Actinopteri > Cichliformes > Cichlidae > Maylandia > Maylandia zebra. The sequence continues at coordinate 36,005,103 of NC_135182.1, forward strand.
TAAACTAATTTCTTCCAGTCAGAGAATGTTGCAGATAATTAAATCTTTGCTTGATGCATAAAGTTATGGGGCGACTGTGGCTCAGGGGGTTGGGAATCACATCTGTAACCGGAAGGTCGCCGGTTCGATCCCTGGGCTCTCTGTCCTGGTCGTTGTGTCCTTGGGCAAGACACTTTACCCTACTTGCCTACTGGTGATGGCCAGAGGGGCCGATGGCGTGATATGGCAGCCTCGCTTCTGTCAGTCTGCCCCAGGGCAGCTGTGGCTACAACTGTAGCTGCCTCCACCAGTGTGTGAATGAATAGTGGTATTGTAAAGCGCTTTGGGTGCCTTGAAAAGTGCTATATAAATCCAATCCATTATTAAAAGATTAAAACTAATAAAACAAGTTTTAAAAAGAGACTTTTCCATTTGATTACATTTTGTATGATGGATTATGCAGAAAAAGTAGAATTGGGCTGAAAGATCTATCACTTTATCACCTACTCAGGGTGTAAATCGTGTTTTTAAAAAGTAACTAAGTAACTAATTACTTTTGAAAATAAGTAATCAGTAAGGTAATGGGATTACTTTTTGGGGAAGTAATCAGTAATTAGTTACTGATTACTTTTTTCAGGTAACTTGACCAACACTGGAGAGGACCAGGCCAGGTAACCACAGAGAGCCGAGCATACACCTTTCTTCTTTCTGCTCTTTCGCGGTGGCGAGCAGGCGGCATGCAAACAGTCACTGTGATACAAAGTGACTGAACTCTTTCTTGAAGTTGGCGGTCTTGACTCGTGCCAACCAGTTTGAAAAAATGGACTGGTCTCACTCGGTCCTCCAAAGACACAAAGACGTCCTGTTTTTGTGCTTCTTCCCATAAATGTAAGCAGCGCTAATAATTCAGTGCTGTGTGTTTATATATGCCACCGTTTTCCATGTAAATGAAATGTATGAAAGCGGCGTCCCCAGTGTGCGCCTGCAGACCGCGGCACTGCTGAAGGTGCTGTGAATTTCTCTGGCAAACCTCGGTGATTGGCAGCGGATGGATGGCTGCAGCCTGAGGCGGTCCGGTGTTGCTGGATATCAATCACTGCTGATAAATAGCCCTCTCTGCTGAAAACAAATGTCCCGTCCTTTTCCACTGATTTAGATGAATCAGCCAAAGGACATCAACATCCAATTGGTCTGCTGGCGCTCTACTCATCAAAGTACATCTGTTCGCTGTCTTTTAGTGGCAAAACAAATATCCTCTAAAACATTTCCCAACTATGGAAACGCCTCCGTCGTTTTTTTACATGTGCGGGAAAGACGGCGTATTAATTTCTCCCATAGTTCATCCCTGCTCAGCCTCACCCTGCCCTCTCACCATCACTCACACACTGGGGCTCTTCTTTACTTGTGGTAGAAAGGCTGTCAGGGTGAAATCTAAATAGGTAATTATCTGACTTGTGTGAAGCGGCGGCAGAGAGAGCGAGAGGCAGCCTGCAGGTCCTCGTGACCAGCCTAAAATCAAGCCCACTTCTCAGCACAGGAATATTAATTGCAGTCCCACCTTGTGTCTGCAGCCTTTATTGGATCCCCTTGTTTTCCCAAACAAGGCAAAATGAGGGCAGCTTTTTCCCTTCCCTCATTCACCCATTGATTGTTTACTTAACAGGTTAGCATTTGAGAGGGGCTTCATCTCAGGCAGTATTAAATGAGCCCCTGAACTAACAATGAATGCAGATTTTTGCCTCATACGAGTCATTTTCCTGTGTGGCTGTGTGACAGAGAAAGAGAGCGAGGGAGGAGCAGACAGATACTGCTTGTCCTTACTTCTCCTTGGTTCTGACTGCAGAGATGTCTGTTTCTGGTGGCTTACTGCCCCCTGTAGGCCACGCCAGTAACAACAAGCATGAGAATGAGTGTGAAGAGCCTCCGTGCAGATATTATACTACAGTCACCAGCATAGCTCATAATACTCTAACTCATGGAGTATTAGGACTAGAGCACATATTTAACATGCATATGTTAGCGATGCTTTGATCTATAGTGAGCTGCTATAACATTATAAAGCACATACATACTGACATACATAAGGCACAACAAACTGCAGTGAATTCATACAGTTTGGACTCACACCGTCCTTATTGATCACATATCATACCTAATTTCTCTCACAGTTGGCGTCTGGCAGATTTGCCTGAGGTCACACCATCCTGTCTCATTGTGGTCTAGAGCCTCTTGACTGACTCCTAAGAAATGATCATCCTCCCGGCTGCTCTCTGCAGCCTCGCTAAAATGGCCCACAGTGGCTGGCTAGCGCTCCCATACAGACCTAATGGAGGGAGGAGATGACGGGAGATGGATTCCCTCTGTCATTCTCCACTCGAGCATGCCAGACTCTATTTGAAGAGATGAGCCATGTTTGAATCCACATCTCTAATTAGCCACGTAGGCCTTTGCCTTGTTCGGAGAGTTATTACACTGCCTAATAGCAGCCGCTGCAGAGCCATGAAAGGAAATAAATAACACTCACAGTTTAGAGATGCCGTTGTCTGAAGGTCCAAAACAAATGGGAGCTCAAAATTGCATTTTGTGAGGATTTGCAAGTATGCAAATAGCATTATAAGGAGGCGCGGTGTGTGCATGTGACTCGGAGTGTCCTGGAACAATGAGAGAAACGCCAAAGAAGTGGGTCTCAGATGATTAAGAGCCGCCTCTTTCCCCAGGCGTCTCCGTCTCTGGAGACACATCATCCTCCTGATAGTTTCTAGGCTGAGCTTCGGCCCTGCGACAGATGACAGAGACGCCCAGCTACTCTGCTTTAGTCTGGTTCAGGAGGGCAGGCCTCTGCATCCAGCTTTATTTATCTTACAAATGACTCTATCTGCAGGCGCTGGTGTTTGACTTCACAGCTGGATGATTAAGAGGGTGTAGAA